>NW_012117376.1:11206142-11208724 GCF_000951035.1 Colobus angolensis palliatus
TGGTGGTGGCAGTGATGTGGTAGTGGTAGTGATGGTGATGGTGGTGGTAGTGATGGTGGTGATGGTGGTGGTGGTGGTGGTAGTGATGGTGGTGGTAGTGGTGGTGGTGGTAGTGATATTACAATTCTGCACCAGTTATTTATCCTTCAAAACACAACTCTAGCGTGTGCTCTGGGAGGACTGCTGCCTGCACATTCTAGGAGGCGCCCTTCACGGCATGTCCATGTGTGAGCTGTGCAGTGCACAGTCTGTGCAGCAGTATGCTGAGGCCCTGAATTCTAGAAAGCCTTTCCTGACTGGCTGAGTTTGGTCTCTCCTCTGTCACCCCCGGTCCACACCAGACTGTGAGTTCCTTGAGGGTAGAGGCCTTGTCCTGCCCACCCCTCTGTCACCAAGCCCAGCTCAGCACCTGGTCCACAACAGGGCAGGCACCAGCAAACATTCCTTCAGCTCATGGGTGGCTGAGCAGAGATTTAAGTCTATGTTTAGGCTCTAAAGCTCTTAACTGAGGTCCAAAGGGGTTAAGTGCCTGAAATAGCTGAGTGTACCCTATTGACATTTGCAAAGCCACAGATCTGAGGTGGCCAATTAGACACAGCCTGGAGTCAAAATGCACCAGCCCCACGTCTCATTGCCAAGTCATATGCCCAGCGACGCCCATGTCCCCACCCCTCCCCACTTAGCACCGGCTGAGACTTCGAAGAGACACAGCGAGGGCGTCTGTCTCAAACACCACTGAGTTCCCTGGCACTGCTGGAAACCTAAGGGTCTATTTCCCAGGCCATGTCAAAACGTTTCTAGTGTTGCCCAAAATAGCTGTTCCAGACACTCATGCTGTGCCAACCACGGGAGGAGAAATGGCCCAAACGTGTGACATAATTGGGTGTGATGAGCTGCACCCCCCAACACATAGGAGGGGCAGCTCCAAGTGCAGGAGAGTCCTGGCCTTCTCCAGACGTCCCCAAAGGGCCATACAGGGACCCGAGCTGGGCGCCCACTCACCTGACATTTGGTTTCCTGTGGTGCTGGCCAGGAGGCAAATGTCCCTGGAAGGGGACTTCAGGCTCAGGTGGCCTTTGGGGACAGCTGGAGCCTCTGTGTACCAGGCCCTGTGTCTGGCACTGGGGATGCAGATATGCCAGATGCCTTCCAGAGAGGGGTGTCTATGCTGAGCCCCGAGGGTGAGATGTTAGGCAGACGTGGAGGGTGGGGACTGACTGTCACTCGCTGCTGTCACCTGCCACATGCTGGGCTGTGTTCTAAGCGTTTACTTGTATTAAATCCTCACAGTAGCTCCCATGAGAGTGAGGCAGACACTACCACTACCCCCAGTTTACAAATGAGGAGACTGAGGCACAGAGAGGTTAGAAACTGCTCATCATCCAGTCACCCACCAGGCCAGCTTTCAGACTGAAGGGGCCTGTCTCCCGAGTCCTCCCAGGTCCCTGCTGTGCATGGGCAGAGGGAACAGCAGTGCAAAGGCTCAGAGGCAAGAGTGGGGGCAGGGAAGACTCAGGCAAGGGACATAGCTCAGTCTCACCTGGAGTGACAGCGTGGGCAGCTGAGGGCGAGTGAGGCTGGGGGAGGGGCCAGCCCTAGGGAGCCTGACCCGCAGTCAGGGCATGACCACCCACACTCACTGCCCCGGGCAGGAGGACAGAGGACTCCTCAGGGCACTGGGCAGTGACTCCTACAGGTCTCACTCCCCCACCTCCGGGCTGTGTCATCACTTCTGGCCCACAGTCCCTGGCACAGGGCAGGGACAGCCCTTGTCCATTTGGACTGCAAGGGGCATTACTTTCTCCTGCTCTGCAGTGAGCCCCAAACAGGCACGATGGGGCTGCAGACATGGGGGACACTGCCCTCAGTAGCTCTTGGCCCAGCCGGAGACAAAGGTGGGGGTCCTGAGTGCTGCACCCGACGTCACCAGCTTCCTCATTCCTGACAAGTGGCTGAATGCACTTGAATCTGAAGGCAGATGTGGCCATGTGACTAGGTCTGGCCACTGCACTGTGAGAGGCAGCAGCATGTGTCACCTTCAGGAGGGGCATAAAGGGCCAGGCCAGGGTTGATGCCTTCTTCCTTTTGCTGCGTAAAGCCCCATCCAGGTGAGAGGTGAGAGACTGCAGTGAGCAGAGCCCCCAGCCCTGCCCTGAGCCTGCCAAGCAGAGGCAAGGAACCTGCTCCTGCTGAGGGCGCAGGGCCGTCGGTCACTGCAGCACAGCCCAGGCCCAGCCCACGCCCTGCTCGGAGCCAGGTCGCCTGAGAAGGTAAGCACTACTGTGAGGAGTGAGGGGGTGGGGAGGCCGACTCCCACACCAACCCTGTGCCAGGTGTGTGCTGGGCCCTGGAAATACCCAGGAACAGGATCTGTGAGGCCCCTGCCCGCCTGGAGCTCATGGACCAGTGAGAGCAACAGTGATTCCAGTAAACCCCCAAGGAAAGAATTACAGAAGGTTCTGAGAGAAACCAGAGGAATGCCAAGAAGTTGGGGTGAGGGGAACCAAGTCTGTTGGGCGGCGGGGGGAGAAGTCACATTTAAGCTGATGAAGATCAGAGGGACTGGCGAAGTGGAGGAGAGC
>NW_012117376.1:11211174-11225334 GCF_000951035.1 Colobus angolensis palliatus
GATCTTCATCAGCTTAAATGTGACTTCTCCCCCCGCCGCCCAACAGACTTGGTTCCCCTCACCCCAACTTCTTGGCATTCCTCTGGTTTCTCTCAGAACCTTCTGTAATTCTTTCCTTGGGGGTTTACTGGAATCACTGTTGCTCTCACTGGTCCATGAGCTCCAGGCGGGCAGGGGCCTCACAGATCCTGTTCCTGGGTATTTCCAGGGCCCAGCACACACCTGGCACAGGGTTGGTGTGGGAGTCGGCCTCCCCACCCCCTCACTCCTCACAGTAGTGCTTACCTTCTCAGGCGACCTGGCTCCGAGCAGGGCGTGGGCTGGGCCTGGGCTGTGCTGCAGTGACCGACGGCCCTGCGCCCTCAGCAGGAGCAGGTTCCTTGCCTCTGCTTGGCAGGCTCAGGGCAGGGCTGGGGGCTCTGCTCACTGCAGTCTCTCACCTCTCACCTGGATGGGGCTTTACGCAGCAAAAGGAAGAAGGCATCAACCCTGGCCTGGCCCTTTATGCCCCTCCTGAAGGTGACACATGCTGCTGCCTCTCACAGTGCAGTGGCCAGACCTAGTCACATGGCCACATCTGCCTTCAGATTCAAGTGCATTCAGCCACTTGTCAGGAATGAGGAAGCTGGTGACGTCGGGTGCAGCACTCAGGACCCCCACCTTTGTCTCCGGCTGGGCCAAGAGCTACTGAGGGCAGTGTCCCCCATGTCTGCAGCCCCATCGTGCCTGTTTGGGGCTCACTGCAGAGCAGGAGAAAGTAATGCCCCTTGCAGCTAGGATCCCAGATGGATGGTACACACCATGGCTCCAGCGAGGACCAGGAGAAGGCTACACCACTCTCCCGGTGGGAACTGATGCTGTTTTTACGATGAAACAGGCCCAAAGTGAAATGCTCTAACCTGATGCCAGTGCACTTGAGACAGGACTCTCATTAAAAAGTGCATCAAGAAATATTTCAATCCAGAAATCAATGGGAGCTCATGGAAGGAATTACTTGCTGAAAAATGAGGAAGGATAAGTCAATAGAACTGAGTAAACGGCAGAGGAGAAAGCCACAACTCACCTCCTTATTGTGTGGTCTGAGACACCAAATTGATAAAACCGTGACGTTGAAATATGAGAAAATATGCAACTTCTTAACAAGAGGAAGAAGCCAGCTATTCTGACGAGGAAAGACACTGGCGGAACATCAGAGCCTGCAGCCGGGTCTGGGCATTTTCTAGCCACACGAGTGACTCTGGAAGACCCTACCTGTGTCCCGAAATGAACCCTGGGTTGGACCCTCAACCTGGCCCCACACTTGCTCCTCACAGAGTCAGAGCTCAGTCTCCCCGGCACCTTCTCTCTCCCAGAGGCCAGTCAGCCCTGTCCACCCCTCCACCCTCAGCATATAATCCACTCCTTCCAGGAGGTCTGCCCTGATTACTCCAGGCCCCACAGTCACCCAATTCTGACCTCAGCCCATCTTCACCTAAATGGCAGGTGGGCACAGCAGAACCTCCTGAGCCACGTCCTAACGTTTAGTAGTAATGTGGACAGGGGCAGAATCATGTTCCTGCAGGTAAGAATTTGGACTCTGGAGTTGGAGAGACCTGTGTTGATATTCCAGTTTGCATATGACCTTGGCCAAGGGGCTTTACCATCTGAGCCTCAGTTTTCTTATCTGTGAGGCGGACCCACAATTCCCACCTCTTAGCAGATTTAATGAAATGCTGAATGTAAAGTGTTGCCACAACGCCTGGCATTTAGGTGGTGCTCAAGAAATGTTAGTCACAATTATCACAGCACTTCACAGTCTACAGAGCCCAGCCACACCTGTCAGGTTGAAATACCATCCCCCGTAGAAGGGACTGCATCTGGCCTTTGTGCAGCACTTTGGAGTTTGCAGAGTCCAGCCTCTGCCTTCATCTTAGGGATCCTCAGAGCAATCCCCAAGGAGCAGACAAGAGTGTGCGCCTGGGACCAGAATCCCTGGGTTCACATCCTGCCTCCATCATGCCCTAGCTGACCTTGAGCAAGGAATTTCCCCTGTTTAAGACTCAGTTTTCCCACCTGTGAAATGGGACCTCCCATAATGCCTGCCTTGCATGGCTGTTGTAGGTGCACACAGAAAGCATCTACCGTGTGCCATGTCCGGGATCTTCATCATCCTCTCCATTTTACAGATGAGGAAATGAGGCTCAGAGAAGGAAAGCGGCCTCCTTGAGTCCTTGCAGCTGGTGACATTGCTGATCCAGGATTCAGATGCCTGTGCTTTGACCTGCTCTCCACTGCACAGTCCTGGAAGCTGCTTTATCTTCCCAGTTTTATCAGCAGACGTGGGCAGGAACCCAGAGTCTCTCACTCTTGTCTGCACAGGCCCAGGGCCAGGCTGGCATCTGCTGCCCAGGCAGTGCCCAGGAGAAGGGGATAGTAAAAGTGTCCAAAGATGACTGACATCACGCCCATCATGGCACTGAGCACCTGACCTTCGTTTTCCCTTTTGTCATGACAATGACTCTGTTCCCACTTCACAGAGGGGCAAACTGAGGCTGGGAGGCTGAGACACATGTCCAGGATCACACAGATAACAGCCATCAGAGTCGGCTCTAACTTAGATCTGTCTTTGTCCAGGCCCCACATCCCACCCACCCATGCCAAGTGCTGTGCAGCTCCCGGTACACGCTCATCTCATTGAATCCTGCAGCATCCTTGGAGGGAAATCTCACCCTCCATTGCACAGGTGAGGAAACTGAGGCCAGGCATGGAACTCCCCGAGGTCCCACAGCCAGTGAGTGGAAGAATCCCACAGAATTCAAACCCAGGGCCCGTCTGTTCCCAAACCCACAGCCAAGGTGGTTCCCTCCTCCCTGCCTTGTTCTCGAAGCCTGCAGAGAGATCGATGACCCCACCGTGGGGAGGGGACTGCAGGGACAGAAGGGCCAGCTGGGGCCTGCAGGAGGGCAGGTGGGGCAGCCAGCCCCCAGGTCTCCAGGGATCGCTCAAGTTGTACAGTTGCCAGGAACTTTGCACAGACTTCAACACTTTGCAAAGCCAAGTCTTAGGGTAGAGCCAGTCTTCTGAGAGCCCAGGTGACAGACACTGGGTGAAGCTCACTTCCTGGAGTTCAAGCCTCACACTCCTCCTCCCTGTGGCACTAGGAGAGCTACTTGTCTGCACCAAGTCATATCTCCAAGGGCCTAGCTATCGATAAACCCCAAGAAGATGGATTTATCATAAACCCCTCATTATCTTTCCCTCCCCAGGGTCAGAGGTCACATCAGTAACTTCCTGCCCACTGCTTCCTCGTACAGATTCACATCAAGCTGCAAACCTATTTTAGGAACTGTAAATCCATCCCCACTTCCCTCTAGAAATCAATTGGAAACTCAGTTGTTAAATCTGCCCTAACAGAAAGGCTCTTAAACCACAGGCCTTTGCTGGGCCAGGATGGGGCTACCTCCTGAGTCTGGGACGCTTCAGACCCGGGTTCTGTACAGGGTTGTGGGGAACAATGGGGATTTTCCAGGGCCAGGCCTGGCCAGGAACACAGAAAGCAGGTGACACTGGAAAACCTTCAGCTGGGCAAGCTCTGTGGTTAGCACCTCCCTCTCCTCCTCCTTAGAAGCCTGTTCCTCCTGGGCAGAGATCATCTCAATCAAAGGGATAAAGATCAGCTCAGAGGCAGTGAGAGTCCCACCACAGCTTCCACTGTGCATCAGGCTGAGGACAAGGACCATGGCCATGCTTCCCAGGCCAACCTTCGGTCTAGGAGACAAGGCTTTCTCACTGCATCAAATGTAGAATCATGAACCCAGGATTTCCTTAGGATAAGCTGGCTCTGAATCAAGCCAATAAGCTGCTCTTGTTTTTAAAGAAGAGAAAATTTTTATGTGCACGTGGAGAATGGACAGTCCTGGGTTCAGAAAGGAGGTGACTATCTCTGCAAGCATTGCAGGGCTCCAGCCTCCTGCCTGCCTTCTTGGTTTCCAGACAGAAGAGAACAGGCCATGTGCCTTTGCTGAGTGATTGACTGGGATGGGTCAAACTTAGATATGGCGCCTAGAATTGGGGATGATCTTTGACCAGGTTTCTGTAACAGCAATATTTTCCACTACAAATAGTGGCAATTTTAAAACATTATCACAAATTCTTTGATTTCTCCTCCCATAGAGAGGTGGAGTCTATGCCCTTTCTCCTTGAATGTCTGAGGGTTTTGACTGCTTTGACCAATGGTATATGACAGAAGTTGTATCACTTCCAGACTAGGTCCCAAAAGCTGCCATATGAGAAATCCAACTACCCCTAAGGCTGCCATGCAGTGAGGAAGCCCAAGCTACATGCAAAGGCTACAGGTAGAACTCTGGTTGACATCCTCAGCCAGGTGCAGTCTTCAAACCTATCCCAGCTCAGTTGTCAGACACATGACTGAGAAATTATCTGTGTGCTTTTAACACCCAGCTGTTCAGGTCATTCCCAGACATTCAGTTCTGGAAAGGCCAGATTTGAATTCCAACTAAGGCCCCAGACATTGTGGAATGGAGATCAAACCATCCCCACTGTGCTTTGTCCAAATTCCTAACCCATATACTCTAGTTGTTATTTCGTACCACTAATGGGCAGCCAGAATACCAACCAAAGGTCCAAAATGCTATCCAAAGTGCTTTGACTCTGAGCCTCCATCTTAAAATTCTCAGGAAGGTTGTTTTCTTATCTTTGGAAAGATTACCAATCCTGAGTGCTTCCATTACCCTTTGCTGTGTAACAAATCACCCCCAAAACTTAGAAACTTAAAAACAACAGCAATGCACTGTTTCTTACAATGCTGTGGTTGGCCAAGCACGTCCCTACTGGTCTCATCTGGACTTTCTCCTGGGCTGCATTCCATCTGGACTGGAAAGTCCAATCAGGCCTCTCTCACATGGATAGTGGTTGGCTGTTGGCCAGAAAGCTTCAGCCATCCATGCGCCCACTCATCTCCAGCAGGCCAGGCCAGCTTCCTTAAGTGGTGGTCTCAGTTCAGCATTCCAAGAGAGCCGAAACAGAGGCTGCAAGGCTCCTGAGGCCATCTCCCAGAAGTCATATAAAATCTCTTCCCCTGAATTCTACAGCAAAAGCAAGTCATGGGCCTGCCCAGATTCAAGGTAAGGGAAAGCAGACTCTGTCTCCTGATAAGACAAGCAACAAAGTCCTACTTCAAAGGGCATGCACATCAGGATGGGAGGAGCTTGTGGCCATGCATTAAAATCTACCCAACTAAGGAAGCACCCAGCAAGCCTTTGGGAACAGGGTGTGTGTTCATGCAGAGAGAGGGGTTCAGGGACAAGCCTAATAACCCCAAGTGGCTTACTCAGCCCCAAGGGGGCAAGCCCAGATTGCCACTGCCTCATGCAGAAGACAGCAGGCACATGATCTCTGTGCCAGTCTCCACGGCCCCTGCAGCTGCCTGGACAGTCCTGACCCCCAGTGTCAGAGAGCAGGGGTCAGATATTTCCCTCCCTGGTGTTATGTCTATAGTCTGCCTTCTGGTCCCAGCCCCAGAGCCTTCTGTGATGGGTGGGCCCTCATACATGCCGAAGAGGGCCCTGCTGAGCACCTGGTGAGGTGTGAGTGGCAAGGTGGCCTGGAGTGAGGTTGAGCTGTGAGGTTGAATGGATGGCAGAACTGGAATGAAAGTGCCGAAGGCAAGGACATCTGGAGGGTGGGTGCAGCCCAGGGATAATGCAGGAGAGAGGAGGGAGGGAGAAAGGTAAAAGCAGAAAGCTGAGCTGGGGGTGGCCTGGGGCTAGGGTGTGTTAAGGAAGGGCCGTCTCAGGCTCCGCTGGAAGCTGCCATGGTGGTATGAGGCAAATCCCTCCGCCACAGCCCCACCTGGGGACAGAAGCCTATTGGGAGTTGTCTTAGTCCATCTGGGCTGCTATAACAAAACACCTTAGACTGGGGAATTTATAAATGACAGAAGAGTGTTAGTCACAATTCTAGAGGCTGGCAAGTCCAAGATCAAGGCGCTGGCACATTTGATGTCTGCTGAGGGCCCATTCCTCATAGGTGGCACCTTCTTGCTGCATCCTCACGTGGCAGAAGGGACAAATACTCTCCCTCGAGCCTCTTTTATATAAAGGCACTAATCACATCTACATGGGCTCACCTCGTCACTGCCCAAAGGCCTCATCTCTTAATACTATTGCACTGGAGATTATAGTTCAACATATGAATTTGGGGGGCCACATGCATTCAGACCATAGCAGGAATCTACCACCAGCAGCATGTGGAGTGGGGGTTCATCTCAGTCTTACTCAACTCTCTAGGGTCTGCAAGCTGGGGGACTAGGATTAGCCCAGCATTAGTCAGGCACCAAATTTAGACTAAATTAACAGTGGGCAGGAGAGGCAACAAGGTCAAGGAAAACCTTGGAGACCTCCCACTATTGCCATGTGGAAGGGGTTGGGGAGCAGGTGCCTTGAAGAGAAGGGGAACTGGGAAAGTTACAATTCCCATTGCACAGATGAGAAACCTGAGGCTCATGCAGCAGAGGCAGCTTGCCTGAGGTCACAGAACTGGGACCTGAACCCAGGCTCATTGTGTCCCAGAGTCTATGCTCTAACCACTAGGCAGCAGAACCTCAGACTACGCTCAGGAGACCCTGCAGAGATCGGAGGGGATGCAGGGCCCAGGAACCAGGACACCTGGGAAGGCTGGCACTCTGCCCCAGCTTCCCTCAGCCCTCTCAGAAGGCCTGGCTGTGTGAGCACATCCAGCATGTGGGGGCTGAGACGGGGGCATGTCTCGAGCTTCCACTACTCACAAGCAAAGCTAGTGCCAGTAAATCACTCCAAATAATGGGACTGTTTGCTCAGGAAATCGAGGAGGCAGTAAACAGTTGCCAAAGTAATTAAACACACACAGCGGACGTGCCAGGCTTCCCAGTGCTGCCAAGCTGCTCCAGTGGTAGCCTCCCCTCCTCAGGGTGGGAGGAAGCCTGAGCAATCGAGAGTCAGAGAATTCAATCAAAACCTTGATTTACAGATGGGGAAGCTGAGACCCAGAGAGGGTGAGAGACCTGCCCAAGGACACACAGCGGGCTAGAGACAGAGGTAGGTCAGGGTTGCTCCAAACACACCTGGCTAAGCACAGGGCCAAGGTCATGAGGGACAAGGGGTGAAATCTGGCAGGGGATGAAGGAGGAAACCGAGGCTCAGAAAGGGTAGGTAACTTGCCCAACGGTTCACAAGTTAAGTTGTGGAACGAGGAGTTGAGCCCAGGTCTCTCCAACATATTTTAATTATTCTCTGCTGCGTTTTTCACTTTAGCTATGGGGTCAGGACTTTATGAAGAAGGATGGCGGTCAGAGAGAAGATTTCTAGAGGCAAGGGAAGGCAATTCCAGGCTGAAGGTAAAGCACAAGCAAAGATAGGGCAGGGGAGGCAGGGGTTAGGGGTACCCTTCCTGGTGCACGTATCAGTTAGTCCTCTATGTGGCTGTAAAAGGCCCACTCACCCTGGCTCGAAGGTCAAAGGAGTTTAATGGGTCATGGAACTAGGAGGCCCAGAGTTGAGCCCTGGATATCTTCCATGTGTCCATCCGGATCCTCCCCACCCTGCTCCATGCCCCGGAAGAATGACCAGTGTGGACTGCACTACCGTCCGTCCAGCTCAACAGCTGGGGATCACCCACGGGACACAGGAGGGAGAGAGGAGCATGTGGCCAAGGCCTTTTACTGCCTGACTCCCTGAAGGGGCCACCAAAGTCAGTGACCCAGGCTCACAGCTCCAACAGGGCATCCCTCTCCACCCACCTCTATGTCTCCAGGCTCTGATAATTGCTCACTCTCCTCACCCTTTTCAGGTCCCAGAGTAGTAATGGCCCCTTCGTTAGTTGCCCTGAGGTGCTGAACTATCCCTGGGGTGTCCCCTTCACCCTGCCCTCACCTTTTGTAAATTGTCCATTTATCAAACTCTCCTCAAATTGCCCCGTTTTGTTTTCTATGGAGATACAGACTCATGAACAACTTCAGGTGTGGCTTGACCTAGCTGCTCAAATGATGTCAACCTAGACACAGACTCTCTCCCTCTCACTGCTCTGCCTTCTGAGATACCAGTTTAATCTTCAGGCTTCCCAGCATAGCACCCCTCCCTCTCCCCATCCCTTTCCACCCCTGCTTCCCCACCCCACCCCACCCTCACCTCCAATGACCCACATTCTCCCGGTCTCACCTCCTCACATCACGCCATTCGGAGTGGAAGAGAGTCTCTAGCCATAGATGAATGGAAAAAAAGAACAATTTGTTTCCCTGAAGTTGGAGCAGACATCTCCACATCTCATTGGTTCTGATTCAATTACGTGTCCAACCCAGCCAGTCACTGTGCCCAATGGCTATCTGGTTCAGACCAATCAGGGCCCACCCTGGAGCTGTGGGTTGGAGCAGGCCATCCCACCCAAACCACATGACTGAGAATTGTAAAGGAGAATCCAGGAGAGACTGGACATGCCGGGTAGGGGGCGGGCAGTCAGGAGGCTGTTGCAATGGTCCAGGTGAGCACCGACAGGCCCTGGCCTAGGGCGGGGCTGGGGGTAGTGAGAAGGAAGAGGGTTCAGAGACAGAAGTGTAGACATCCACTCCTGCATCCCAAAGACCTGTGTGACAAATTGAATTCCAGAGTTGGCATCTGGCCCTGCCTAATTCAGGACTTGCCTCCTAGGTCTTCCCAGACAAGGTTGGTGGATAATAGTGGGGAAAGACCAGCAACTATGCAGGACAGGGGAAAGGTCTGGACTGAGGAATCTTACAGACCTGGGTTCAAATCCCAGTCCTGCCCCTCACTTGCTGTGCAACCCTACGCAAGTTACTGATGTCTCTGAGCCTTGGGTTTCTTATCTGTACCAAGAGGGGTTAAACTTGCTTACAGGGACCAACCACCCACGTCTAATTCTGGGGCAATGTGGGCTGCAGCACAAAGATGGACTCTGAGACTGGAAAGGAGCGGTTTCCCACCCTGGCCCTCCATCCCACCCAGGTAACAACAACAACAACAAAAAAAAAAGACCCAGCACTTAGTTGCACTATCCAGGTACTGAAAACAGTATGAACCTCAGCTCGGTATTTTATTGAGCCTTATGTATACATTGACCAGAAAATCTATTAAAAGCATCTGGGACCTGATCAGCAGGTGCTGCTTAGAGACAGTCCTATTCTTGGAACCCATAAGCCCAAGGACCCTAATTCCGGATCTGTGGCTGGTTGGAGCCTATGGTAAAGGCAGGATGTTTTAACCTGCAGGCACTTCATGGGGTTTGGGATTCCCTGCCTCCCCGACCCAGCTACCCTGCTACACTCCACTGGATAAACAGCTAGGCCTGCTGTGGGTGCTTGTAGAGACCACACACCTCATGCAGGCCTCCCAGGTGACACTAGAGCAGATATTTCTGTCTTGGGCTGGGCCCACTCAGATGCTGGCTGCAGCATGAGGGGCACAACAGTATTCTCATAGGAAATGGAAACAGTGTTCAAAGAGAAAGCAACTCTAGCCCCACAAGCAAGTCCCCCAATACAAAAAGGTTGCAACCATACTTTTAGGGGTTCTGTTACCTCCCCTCGATTACCCACAAGGGTAGTCTTTCACAACCTGAAATACTGGTCCTGATTCCAGGGAGTTCCTGAGAGTGCTCGGGCTTGGTTTACTGGCAGCGCAGCCAAACTATAAACTGATGGTGTCCACTGGGCAGCTGTCTAGCCGGAACAACTCAGAAAGTCCCAGTTCAGGAAGGGTCAATGAGCACACTGGGCCCAATTGAAAGTCATTGTCCTTGTCTTGGATGGTACTCCTAAGGACCAGACATGTTATATTTTCATCAACTCTTGGACAAAGGCGTGTGATCCAGGTATCTGGTCAGGTACATGGGTGATGGCTGACTGGTATATTAAGGACACATTTCTGTGAAGCTGTGAGCTCTGAAAAGCCATGGCAGCAGCCCGTCAGGACATTTATAAATCCATGTGGACAAAAACAAGAAATGGGGAAAGGATTCCCTATTTAATAAGTGGTGCTGGGAAAATTGGCTAGCCGTAAGTAGAAAGCTGAAACTGGATCCTTTCCTTACTCCTTATACGAAAATTAATTCAAGATGGATTAGAGACTTCAATGTTAGACCTAATACCATAAAAACCCTAGAAGAAAACCTAGGTAACACCATTCAGGACATAGGCATGGGCAAGGACTTCATGTCTAAAACACCAAAAGCAACGGCAACAAAAGCCAAAATTGGCAAATGGGATCTAATTAAACTAAAAAGCTTCTGCATAGCAAAAGAAACTACCATCAGAGTGAACAGGCAACCTACAGAATGGGAGAAAATTTTTGCAATCTACTCATCTGACAAAGGGTTAATATCCAGAACCTACAAAGAACTCAAACAAATTTACAAGAAAAAAACAAACAACCCCATCAAAAAGTGGGCAAAGGATATGAACAGACATTTCTCAAAAGAAGACATGCATACAGCCAACAGACACATAAAAAAATGCTCGTCATCACTGGCCATCAGAGAAATGCAAATCAAAACCACAATGAGATACCATCTCACACCAGTTAGAATGGCCATCATTAAAAAGTCAGGAAACAACAAGTGCTGAGAGGATGTGGAGAAATAGGAACACTTTTACACTGTTGGTGTGATTGTAAACTAGTTCAACCATTTATGGAAAACAGTATGGTGATTCCTCAAGGATCTAGAACTAGAAATACCATATGACCCAGCCATCCCATTACTGGGTATACACCCAAAGGATTATAAATCATGCTGCTATAAAGACACATGCACAATTATGTTTATTGCGGCACTATTCACAATAGCAAAGACTTGGAATCAACCCAAATGTCCATCCGTGACAGACTGGATTAAGAAAATGTGGCACATATACACCATGGAATACTATGCAGCCATAAAAAAGGATGAGTTTGTGTCCTTTGTAGGGACATAGATGCAGCTGGAAACCATTATTCTCAGCAAACTATCGCAAGAACAGAAAACCAAACACCACATGTTCTCACTCATAGGTAGGAACTTAACAATGAGATCACGTGGACTCGGGAAGGGGAACATCACACACCGGGGCCTATTATGGGGAGGGGGGAGAGGGGAGTGATTGCATTGGGAGTTATACCTGATGTAAATGACGAGTTGATGGGTGCTGACGAGTTGATGGGTGCAGCACACCAACATGGCACAAGTATACATATGTAACAAACCTGCACATTATGCACATGTGCCCTAGAACTTAAAGTATAATAATAAAAAAATTAAAAAATTAAAAAAATTTTTAAAAAAAGATAAAGACTAAAAAAAAAAGTAATAAATCCATGTGGACAGGAGACTGGGTGGAACAGGTAGCCGACATCACTACTAGGATCCATCCATCGGCATGGGTACAGCAATTCAGCCACCATAACCCAGTGGGCTCAAAACATGGTCTCCATCTGCCTGCCAAGAGGGGACTGTGGTACCTGTCAGTGGTAACTTCCCATTCCTTACAGGAAGGGAACTCACTTATTTAGTACCTGTTACAATGTCTGCTGCTTGCTCTAAAAGTACCAGACCCTTAGTCCCAGATTCCTCAGCTCCAGCAGGACCCACTGTGTGCGCAGCGTCCACCAGAGTCCATCCCTTTGCCCCATGGGACTTGGGGCAGAGAATCTGTGCAACTTCACTAATGGGCCCGCTGCCTGCCGCACGTAGGTAAGAAACTGCTGCACTCTGGTCTACTAAGTCAAGTCAGCTTTGGCCATCTGTGGAGTGTAGTGGGGTTGTTCCTTGCCATTGTCTGTAAGGTTGGAGTTTTTGCATGACAGGCCCCCCAGGGCTGGAGAAGAGACAGGGGAGCTCTCCAAATAGAAGACGGAGCTACAGGAATGGAACTCTCATTGGCCCTCAAGGATTCTTTCTCTGCCTTTCATCTGTCTTTGCCTCGTTCTGCAAAGCAGCCTCCGTTTCTCTCCCCACACCTCATGAGGACAAGGAAGGGGGTCCCAAGCAGCTGCTTCCAGCTCTGTGACCCCAAAGCCAAGACTTTCTCCCATTATCTGCAGTGGAAGTCCCAGGGAGAGCTCTGACTGGCCCATCTCTAAGCCAATCCCTGTGGCCCAGAGTGTGAATGTGACTAGCCAAGCCTGGGTCATGTATCCATCCTGGACTGGCTCCAGTGAGAAGAGGTTAAGGAATTGAGAGTCCCCAGAATCACGTGGAGCCATTGAGAAGTTCTCACAAAGGGAAAGAAGGTGTTGTTGCTAGAAAAGGGGAGGGGAGATCAAGAAGTAGACATTTTACACACCCACCCACACACACACTCACACACTTAAAGTCTGTTTCACCTGGTTAATTCCTACTCATCCCTTAAGACTCAGCCCAGCCTCCACCTCTGCTAGGAACCCCCTTCCCAACCACCCTTAGACTCTGTTGGAAGCCGCTCTTTTGTGTCACAGTAGCATCCCACATTACCACTGTCACAGCCCTGGGCAACTGGTGTAAGTGTGTCTCTCCCACCGGGCTGCAACTCCTGGGGCCAGGGCCCTGCCTGGTGTACATGTGCCTGGCATAGAGGAGCTTTCAGCACCAGTGGTTTTTTGAACACTTTGTTGCACACCTCCCCTGACCTTTCCTAGGGTTCACTGGTAGTCGGAATCAGTCATCAACAGCGGGACGGGGAAGAGAGAGGGGATCCAACGGCGTGTGTGCAGCTGGGCCAATAGGTGACCCAAAGGGTTGTTCTGAACATTCTGCCCAAAGGGCTACCTGCTCAAGAGCTCAGTGTCACCAGGTGCTGTCCAAGCTCCTCCTGTCCCTTTGTAATTCCTCTCTCCTGTTCTCCATCCCCAAGCAAGCGCTGTTTCTGTCACTGTAGATTGGTTACATTTTCTAGCTTTTAATATACATGGCCACAGCAAGTAAACTATTGAATAAATGGAAGATCCTCTCCCATCTTTCAGACAGCCACCTGGGACCTGTAACCCACGTCTTCCACAGCCTCCTATGGTCACAAACAAGACCCACCCTGGCAAACCCTTCCACTCTGCAATTACACTTCTGGTTACCAATACTATAGAAAAATTCTCATGTGAACACAATGAGGCATGCACAGAATGATTATTGCAATATTTTTATAGAGAGAAAAATGGAAACAACCTAAATTTCTATTAGTAGGGAAATGATGAAGGAATGGAGAAAAGACAGAGGGAGGGAAGGAGAGAGACGGGGAGGGAGAGAGAGGCAAGCAATTGAACACGCCTTCTGAAAAAGAATGAGGTAGCTCTGTATATACTGAAAGATGTCTGTGATTTTAAATGATAAAGGGCCAAATACAAAACAATCCATATAATACAAAACTTTTGTGTTTTTAAAAACACATAGAGCAAACATACATAGCTAAGCATACATGTATGTACAGAAATGCATATTAAAAGCATCTGTAGGGCTCACATACCACTCTGATAACAATATACTGTTGGGGAGGAGATTGAAAGTTGGAGGTGACTGAGAAGGAGGCTAGAGTGGAGGACTTTCCCTTTATCTGAATTCATGAATATAAAACAATGAGAATGTCTGCATGCAGCACTTGTGTCATTAAAAATAATTTTAAATGAATGGGGAAAATGACTGGATAAGTTTATTGTAACATTGCTGTCATAGCAGAAAATCCAAAACAACCTAAAAATTCATCTGTAGGGAGCTAACTAAATACATGACAGTGCCTATAGCAACAGAATTCTAGACAGCCAGTGAGAGAACGGAGAAGATCCATGTGGGAAGATCAAGTGAAAAGCAACTTGAAAAAAAATACATATTATATGATGCTTTTTTTTTTTTTTTTTTTTTGAGCTCGAGTCTTGCTCTGCACCCAGGTTGGAGTGCAGTGATGCTATCTCAGCTCACTGCAACCTCTGCCTCCCAGGTTCAAGCAATTCTTCTGTCTCAGCCTCCCGAGTACCTGGGACTACAGGCACACGCCACCATGCCTGGCTAATTTTTGCATTTTTAGTAGAGACAGAGTTTCACCATACTGGTCAGGCTGGTCTCGAACTCCTGACCTCAGATGATCCACCTGCCTCAGCCTCCCAAAGTGCTGGGATTACAGGTGTGAGCCACTGCACCATGCCATGATGCCATTTTGTAAAAGAAAACAAAGAGGGA
>NW_012117376.1:11225414-11233438 GCF_000951035.1 Colobus angolensis palliatus
AAAAAGAAAAAGTAGAATAAACATTAAAATGCATGCCATATTACAGAGAGTAGAGACTTTGGAATTACACAGAATTGGGTTTGAACCTCTGCAGTGACAGTTACTAATGGGGTGGCCTTGGGTGGGTCACTCTGTATCTCTGAGCCTCAGTTTGCGTGTCTTGAAATGGCAATAATAACAGCATCCACATCATAAGGTTCATGGGGGATCGACTGATCTAATTTTTTTGTATTTTCAATAGAGACGGGGTTTCACCATGTTAGCCAAGATGGTCTCAATCTCTTGACCTCATGATCCGCCCACCTCGGCCTCCCAAAGTGCTGGGATTACAGGTGTGAGCCCCTGCGCCTGGCCTGCAAATGTGTTTTTAACTTTCAAACTCGGTGGAGTTTACAGGGAAAATTATTATTTTCGTTTCTAATTTAATTCCATTATGGTAAGAACATAGTTTGACAACTTAAATCCTTTTAAATTTATTGAGATTATTTTATGGCCAAGAATGAGGTTTATTTTGATAAATATTTAATGTGCACTTGAAAATAATGTATATTTTTTCTGTTGTTGGAAACAGTGGTCTATGAATATCAATTAGGTGGAGTTTTTTAATAGTGTTATGCAAGTTTTCTGAGCCTTAACAATTTTCTGTTCACTTTTAAAAATCAATTATTGAAAGAAGAATATCAAAATCTCTGAGTCTTACAGATTTGTCTATTTCTCCTTACGGTTTTATTAGTTTTTGTTACATGTATTTTGAAACTCTGCAATTGGGGGCATAAAAGCTTAGGATTCTTAAGTCTTCTTGATGAATTAACCACTTTATCATTAGGAAATGTCCTTCTTTATCCCTGGTTATGTTGTATGCTCTGAGATCTGTTTCTTCTGATGTTAATGTGACCACTCCAGCTTTGTTTTGATATTAGCATCACATATCATTTTCAATCCCTTCTACTTTTAAGTTATTTGTTTCTTTATATTCAAAGTGCATTTTATAGACAACATACAGTTGTATCATGCCTGTTTATTCAATATGACAATCTCTGCCTTTTAATTCAAGTAATTAGACCATTTATATTTAATGTAATTATTAGTATAGTTAGATTTAAGTCTCTTGTCATTTGTTTTCTATGCTTCTCAACTGTTCTTTGTTCTCTTTTTTCTTTTTCTGCCATCTTTTAGTTTGAGTTTTGTGGGTGCATGCGATTCCATTCTATCTTCTTTATTAACTTATTCGAGCCATCTCCTTGTTTTGTTATATTAGTGGTTTGCTTTATGGTTTATAGTATACATTTTCAACCTATCACAGCCTACCTTCAAGTGACTTCATACTACTTCATACTATATCCTACTATGATAATATGACATAGTATCATATAGTATGAGAATTTTACAACATATACATTCTTTTCTCCCTTCCTGGTCTCTGTGCTATGTTTTCTGATACATTTTACTTCTACATTTGTTATAAATCCCACAATCCATTGTCATTGCTTTTAATTTATAATGAAATCATTATCTTCTAAAGATCTTCTAAATAATCAGATAAAAAACCTTTTACTATTTACCCATGTCATTACTATTTCTTGTGATTTTCATTCTTTGTGTAAATCCATATCTTCATCTGGCATTATTTCCTTCTGTCTAAAGTTTTCCCTTTAACGTTTCTCATAATGTAGAATGAATTTGCCAAGAACCTGTTATTCAAGGCTTTTGCACCCAGAAACCCAACACCACAATTTCCCAGGAATTATGCCCTCCAAAAAATCAAAGTGAACCAACATTTCCTGTCAACTTTGTGTGGAAACAATGTATAAATACCACAGAGCCACTAGCCACATACTCTTTAGTCTAGTATTCAAGGTCCTTCTAGACCTGCTTCTGACCATTCCTCAACCCACCTCTCATATGCTTACTATCTCTAGAAACTCTCTGCCATTTTCTGCTTCCATCCTTTGGCACAAACTGTGCTTTTATTTTTCTAAACATGTCTTTCCTCAGGTCATCCAATGAGCAAACTCCTATTCATCCATCAAAAGCCCAAGTAGGAGCCACAATCTCTGGAAAATACCCCCTGCCCTCTACCAATCCCTGTAGAATAAATGTTTTTCCTTCTACTGCTTCTGACTCTGTAACTTCTTATACAGGAGTCATTATCAACTAGATTGTAAGTTATTTATTTCAATAAATGTCTCTCCCATGCACAGGTATAGAATGCTGTAAGGAGGCCAGTACAGGCCTTGTCCAAGGCTTAAGCCATTAGCTCACACTGGAACACTGTCGCTTCCAACTCTAGTAAATTGGGGGGCTGGGGAAGCAGCCAAGCATGTGCCCCATCACTCCCCTGGCTTGAAGTTTATACCCCTTTGAGATGCAACACTCCCCAAGGGCAGAGACTAGAACCTCATCTTCTTTGTCTCAGTAGTGTCATTGCCAGCAGAGGGTGGCATTTAGCAGGTGTTCAGGAACCAGGAGATAAAGTGTATCATGGAGCCAGGAAGGGGAAATTTTCTCTGCTTCTGTGTGAAACTCACCCCTACTCTGGTAATTAGAGGATGAACACCTCAGAGAGCATGAGGACAAGACCCCTTGGCATGGACACTGCATCCTCATCCCTGCTGGGGCACCACCGATAGGGCACCTCCAGGCACCTCTGGAGGCTCCTTGAGTAGAGATCACCGAAACAGCCAGGGGGAGGAGAGCATAGCCTCCACCTGGTGACTGTAGCTGGTGGGTTGGTTTGTGAACCCAAGTGAAACACCCCAGGAACTCCCAGCCAGGTGCTTTGCAAGGGATGGCTGTTCCCTTGAGTACAGGAAGATCTTAAGGCTGTGCAGACCAGCCTTCCTGTGACCTGCTGCATTTCCGTGCACAGGCTGTTGAGATCGCTAGCTACAGCAGACCCCCAGCTGGGTGCACATGTTCCCTTGTGTGCCCCTCCCAAAATGCCTCTGCAGCCCAGAGTCAGGGTCTAACTCAGAAAGAAAACCTGGCCCATTTTGGTCCCTATCACATCTCCAACCTTGGAGCTATCAGAGTCTGTGATGAGCACAACAGCAGCTGGGTCCTGGGCTGTTTGCACAGAAACATGCTGCACCCCACCTACTCAGATCTGTGCCAGGGATATGAAGAGTTCGGCTCACTTGATCTTTTTCTTCTAAGAAATCAGTGTGTTTTTGCCGGAGCCGAGCAGTGTGAAAAGTACAATGTGTGCAGGTGTCAGAGGCATAAAAACCAACTTCGGATTCTGCAGGTTTTATTTGTCTCACCCACGGTCACCTGCTGCCCCTCTCCTCCAGGGTCACCAGGGACTGGCCATGCACAAAGCCCTGTGCTTCAATCCCCAGCACAAACAAAGGAACAGTGTTTTCCTTTATTTTCTTTGTATTTTCCTCCTCTTTCCCTTCCTATTTCCTTCATCCTCCCTTGCTGCCTGTAATCTCTGAGAACAGAAAAACACAATCTCAGAATGGTGTTGCCTTCCTCTAATCAGAGCCTAATTCCTTTATCACAGAGCTCAGAGATGGAGATTTCCAAAGGAGACAGATAAGAAAGATACTGACCATAATTAACATTTCTCTGCTTTGTGGAAAACAGGAATTATTCCAGGGTGTGGGTTTCTTTTTAAGGAGCTTCAACATGGGAGACACTGAGAGATCAGCCATGGATTAGCAGATACCTCAGGAGGAACAGCAAGAATTCAGAGGACAGGAGGGACGCCAAGCTGAGAGATGAGAAGATGAGCCTTGAGGCAGGATGGAGGGGACCCCCTGACAGGGGCAGGAGCCCTGGATTCCCTCTACCCAGGACAACACGATGTTCTGGGCATCAAAGGAAAGGAGGGAGGGAAGGTGGCACCTGGATCAATTCTGCCAACTTTGCAAAACTGTTCCTAGTTTCAAACCTCTCCTAATCTTCTGTCCATACCCAACCCCATCATGCTGTGTTCCTGATAGTCTTCTGAATCCCAGAAAGTTAGAAAGTGGTGAGAGAGGATACTTGGTGGCCAGAGTGGAGGGCACTCTGGGGAAGAATCAGACAATAAGAGCAGGGCTGGGCAGACCCAGTAAGAAGCTGTTATAGTCCTCGGGTGAGTGATGGTGGTGGCCCGGAGGCGAGAAGGAGACAAATCCGTTACAAGGCAGCAGGTAGAATCAGCGAGACTTGGTGGCCATGGCCATGTGGAATGAGACTCATGAGAAATACGGATGTGGCAAGGCCCACATCTAAACATGAACTGGGTTCCAAAGCTGGTGTTTCTGAGGCAGAATTGACAGCCTTCAGGGACAGCGCAGACATGGAGAGGGCTGGGAGCAGAAGAGGAAAGATGTCAGAATTTTACATCCCACTCTCCTCCTGTACATGCTGTCTGGGGCCTTTTCCACCCTGACGTGATTCACCCAGTGTCCTAATGGCCAACCCATCCCTCCCCAGCCACTTGAAACAACACGGAACTTGGAATTCAGGAGAAGGACAGAAATATTTTTAAAATACCATCAAGAACATAGTCCGGCCAGGCGCAGTGGATCACACCTGTAATCCCAGCACTTTGGGAGGCTGAGGCAGGTGGATCACTTGATGTCAGGAGTTTCAGACCAGCCTGGCCAACATGGTAAAACCCCGTCTCTACTAAAAATACAAAAATTAGCTGGGCATGGTAACACACACCTGTAATCCCAGCTACTTGGGAGGCTGAGGCAGTAGAATCATTTGAATCCAGAAGGCAGAGATTGCAATGAGCTGAGATCACGCCCCTGCACTCCAGCTTGGGCGACAAAAGTGAAACTCCATCTAAAAAAAAAAAAAAGAACAACATAGGCCCAGCTTCATGCACATGTGACCTGTGCAGCCACGCTGGGCCCTGCACTCAGAAGACGTTAGGTTTGGTTTAATGCTCGCTGTTGCTGTCTTGAAATTCTTAATAACTTTATCTCTGAACTTGTGTTTTGTAAGTGAAGTCCAGTGGAGTATACACAAGTGAGAAGAGGAGATCCACGCTGTATGTATCTGCTGTTTCTTGCTGCCCATCTGCATAGAACACTCACAATCCCCTGTGAACTGAGAATTCTAGGCATATAAACTGAGAATTCTAGGCATATATGAGGTCAGCGAGATGCAAAGTGAGCACAAAACAGGAGTGTTATGTCTGTGGCCAAGTGAGTGGGGGTGAGTGGGGGTGAGTGGGGGTGAGTGGGGGTGAGTGAGTGGGGGTGAGTGAGGGTGAGTGGGGGTGCTGACAGCCCCTGAAAGGCCATGATTCCTGTTTGAACCAGAATGATCTTCAAACACAGAAAGAGGCAAGGGTGTTCTAGGAAATATAAATGACCGAGAATCTTATCATGTCCTTTCTTACCTGCCTTACTGCCCTGTACTAACCAACTACTTGCACTGCAAATGATGCTGGAGACAAAGGAAAAGACAAGGCAACTCATGGTTTCTTTTCCTTCCAACCTTTCCTTACTCAGTCGTGATCCAAAGGTAGAGCGTGTTGGCAGAATGTGCATATCGAGAAGTGAAATAAAAGCACTTAATTTTGTGCAGAATTTCCACCCTTCTGATAAGAATGAAGTATCTGCGCATGAATGACCTATGAGATACAAGTTGTATAATTTCAGTGATTCTGTTTGTCGTCGAATGCTCCTATAATTTGCATTTAAAACTGGCACTGCATAACATAAAAATGAATGGTAAAGTTTGTGCTAATAATTTAAAGTTATAAATTTTTACCTAGAACAACATTAAATAGCAAATAAAAAATAGCATGACAAGGTAGAGACTTCGGCAGAAAAGAAAAAAACTTTATATTAAGGTATATGTCACGGCATTTCTTGTTCCCCGCTTTTTAAACAAGGGCATCACATATCAGTTTTTCACTGGGCCCTACAAATTATGTAACTGGCCCTGCAGGGAAACCTCAACGCACTTCTCCAGGGCAGGGAGGCCGTGTCCATGTTACTCCTCAGTAGCAGGATGTGCTAATTAAGAAGGGAACTTCAGGACATAGTGCTGGAGGAAGTTTTAATTACCTCTCTTCTGAAGGTTCAGAGAAGGTGCGGGGGGTGGGGGTGGGAATCCTGCAGGAGAGCACAGCTCAGGCCTCTCAAGAGGTGGAGGTGAGGATGGAGGGAAGTACAGAGGGAGGAGAGGAGGCTGAGGTCACCCAGCTCGCGCCCTTGCCTGCGCCATCACTGTGTCTGAGCCCTCACATGTATCACAAGCCTGAGGGATGTGGACTGTCACCCCTCTGACAGATGAGGACACTAGGGCCTGAGTGGTGAGGAGACTGGTCCAGGTCCCATAGCCAGAGAGGGCAGAGCTATGGGGTCACCACACGGGAACAGAGATGTCATCACTGCCCTCCAGACCCCCAGTCCGGGGGAGACAGATGATGGCAGTACCGTGGGATCTGATGGGGGAGGCACAGGCAGTGTGGGAGCCACAGGGGCCCCTAGCCCAACCTGGGGGGTCAGGGAGCTCCCCAAGGGAGTACTCTCTACACTGGGGCCTGCAGGAGAGTAGGGCCATAGATAAATACAAACATAGACATAAATCCTCCTCCTGCCATTTACTGAGTACCTGGGTTGATGGGAGCAGCACATCCGCAGCCCTCACACACAGTAGGTGCTCAGTAAACCTCAACGTTAACCTCTCCTGACAAAGACCTGCAAACTCTGTAAGTTGCATCCAATACAGAATGAACAAAGAAAGACGCTCCTGCATGAATCCTTGATCAGAGCAGCCTCGGGTCCCCAGCCCCACTCTTCAGAGGTCCCAGCAGGGCCTGGGGCCCACCTCAGCCTAGGTCTCCTAACATAATTTGTGTGGTTTTTGCACAGACACACTTTACATCCATTATTTAGAATAAATCTTCCAGGCTGTTCAAATTTCAAATAAAAAATTCTCCCCCAGAGGAATGGCTGCACTCAGCAAAGGTCGCACATAAAACACACCGAACTGGACGGGAAAGGAGGCGAGGACCGGATTAAGCAGCAGTTGCCATTCATTAGGGGAAACCACAGCGTCTCCTTTCAAGGAGCACTTGCTCTGCCAGGGCTGCAAAGCCCAAGTGACTGCACTCTCCTCCCTGCCAGCGTAATTTAGGAGCTCCGAGAGGTGCTGCTTCTTATGGCAAGTTGTGTTTCCTGAGCGCTGCTTCCTCAGGCCCACCAGAGCCCTGCACGGTGAGAAGACGATCATTACTCCCACTGCAGGGATGGAGACACGCAAGCTGAGAGGTGCAGGGACTCACCCAGGATCACACACAGCAGGAAGAGGTGGGCTGGGCTTTGAACCTGGGTGTCTCTGGCTCTAAGGCTCCTTCTCCTTGTCCCCCACTCTCCTGCTCCCAGGGAATGCTGGAAGATTACAGCAGGAAACGTGAACAGAGAAATCAGCCCAATCCAGGCAGACACTCCCCAGACTTTAGGTTCAACCCACTCCTCTGCTTATTTACATATATTTGCATGCCAAGGCTCCGGAGACCTCAAGTATAGACAATAAAGTTGATCAATTACTGCAACCAACCAGTGGGCACTTAGCTGCAGGATACACTCCATCAAGGTAAAAAATGGAACAGATTCTGAAAATGATCTACTTCATCACCTCCCAGTTCAGAAGAGTTGACCCTAAACCAGGCTCAATCCCTGCCACCATCAGCACCTTCCAGTCATAAGTGAGAGGCTCAGGGAGAAAGACCTCCCAAGCTCAGTTTTCTGGGAGAACAAATTAGATACACATATAGATGGCATAGGCCGGGCACAGTGGCTGATGACTGTAATCCCAGCACTTTGGGAGGCCAAGGCTGGTGGATCACCTGAGGTCAGGAGTTACCAGCCTGGCCAGCTTGGTAAAACCCCTTCTCTACTAAAAATAGCAAAAAAAAAAATTAGCCATGTGTGGTGGCAGGTGCCTGTAATCCCACCTACTGAGGAGGCTTAGGCAGAAGAATCACTTGAACCCAGGAGGTGAAGGTTGCAGTGAGCCAAGATCACACAGCAGCCTAGGTGACAGTGAGACTCTGTCTCAAAAAA
>NW_012117376.1:11237698-11266895 GCF_000951035.1 Colobus angolensis palliatus
CCTGGGCTGGTGCCGGGGCCAGGCTCATCAGGAGACTTGGCCTCCTTTATTCCCCAGTTGGCATTTGAAGTGAACTTAATGAGATCCAGCCCTTTGTGTCAGAATAAAACCGTGCCAGACCCATCTAAACTGCCCTCATGTTCCGGTGCTGGCTTTCAGCATCACATCATTCCACGTGCTCAGGGCTGGGGTTTGGCTGCGCACGGACCTCGTCTTTCTGATGACTGTTTCTGGTGTGCTTTCACTGGTTCCACTTTTCTGCCCCTGCCTGGCTGGTGGGGTCCCAGGAGGCTGGGCAGCTGCACTCTCTCCCCAGGCTGAGACTGGGCACCAGAGGAGGGTGGAGGGTCTCTCAGGAGGCTACCTCTGCCTGCCATGCTCCCAGCACCCTCACCCCACCATCCTGGGTGGTGGCATCCAGGACCCACTGCCCCCAGACCAGGCCTGCACTTCGCCCCCACATCCTAACACTCCGAGTCCTCACATGCTCCCGGCTCCCAGGCCTTGGCACAGGCTGTTCACTGCGCCTGGAATGCCTGTCCCAGATCTTCCCCATCTGGAGAAATCCTGCTCATCCCCCAGGCCCAAGGATGGAGGGACAGGAGGGAATTAATATATTTTGCCCTGACCTGTGCCAAGGGCCATGCTGGGAGGTGAGTGCCCTCTGTGAATCCCAATACAGCCCCACACCAATCACACAGAGGGGGCTTCGTGATCCCATTTCGCAGATGGAGAAACTGAGGCTCTGAGGCATTGTGTGAGTTCCCAAAGTCACCCCATGGTCAGCGGCAGGGCTGGTATAACTCTAACCAGCCTAATTTGCCACCTCTGGCCCCAAGCATCCTCTCTACCCCTGAGAACAGGATCATTCCTTCTCCTAGGGCACCACTAAGCCTCCTTCCCGGTGGGCGTTCCTGCCTGTCCACTCCTGTCCCTGACTGGCCCCTCCTCCAGAAGAGGAACAGACTGGACACCTCTTGCTTGTTTGGGTGAACTGAAGTTAAATTAAGTGAACCGAGCAGCCCCATCGGTTCCGGTGTCCTGGTGCCTGACTCTGCCCTAGAGGGAGGCAGAGGCCTCTGGCCAAGGATCAAGCTGTGCTTGGCTGGGTGAAGCCTCTGTGCGGCTGTCCAGATCACTTTACATGTTCAGTTCTTCATGGGAGGAGGAGCCAGGAGCCAGAGTGGTGGGTGGGTCATGTAGAGGCAAATTTAGGCTTAGCACCAGCAGCCTGATCTGCCCAAGAATGGAACAGGTGAACCTGTCAGATGGTGACCTCACCGTCTCTACTAGAGTTCAAACCATTACTCAGGACAGTGAAGAGAGGGCTTCCCTCATGACCGGGGGAGCTGGGCTAAGGTCACATCCCGTGCTGAGATGCTGATTCCACGACGTCTATTTCAGCTCCACACTTCTCCCAATTGTTCTGTGATTCCAGGGGTCTGGGCTGTGGGTGAGGCTCCAAGTCTTCTCCAGAGATCCCTTCATTCTGAGAGTCTTGAGTCCGTGAGTCCACAAATGATTCTGGGATTCTGGGATTCTGAGGTTCTGTGAAAGGGAGCAGATGCTCAGATTCTGTGATTCAAAGCTTTTATGAAAGTGTCTTGGAGCTCATGAAAGAAGCTCTGACTCCGAGATCCTGTGTGTGACAGCTGCCATGGAGGGGACTGCAAGATCTGAAAATCCTCCGCCTGAGTGCGGGAAGGAAGGTTCCAGGACCCTCTCCTCCTGTTTCAGCATCTGCAGGAGGACCTTGGGCCAAAGGTCTCCAAGCTCCTCTCAGCATCAAAATGCAGGGTCCTGGTCACTGACTCCAGATTCCCCCTCCCAGGGCTCACCCCAGTCTCCCCCTCCCAGCACCTTCATGTCTGAGTGGGTTAACTGGGCCCTGAAGCCCCAGGTGACAAAGCTGTGAGCTCAGCCCTTGGCAGATGCATCCCAGCTGAACACACAGCTGCTGCCGGGGTTGCTGTTTTCTCAGCGTATTAACTATGAGGAGCGAGATAGGACCTTTGCTGAGCGGAGTTTTCTGGTGAATCTCCCTTGGCACGAGCAGCTCGGGGACCAGGAGCCAGAAGCCCCCTGTCTTTCATGTCTTTTTATTCTTCTGGTGGACTCACCCTGCCCCACCGTGGAGGTCTCCCCCATATTTCCTCATTTAATTGGCTGAATTCTCAGTGGGCTCTGAGCAACAGCTGTCCTGCCAGGGTCAGTTCAGGTTTCTCTGGGAAGAAATTTGATTTCTGGGAAGGAGAGAAATGAGAGAATAGGCAGGGAGGGGCTGGAACTCTGGAAGAGACAGGATCAGTACTGAGTTCCCCGGAACATCCCAGGGCAGCCCTCTGCCCACTCACCCCAACTTCAGCTGCTCTCGAGCAGGAAGGTTGGGGTCCAGGGGTGGCCTGTTGCAGAGAGAAAACCGGAGCCCAGCGCCCAGTAGACTTGGCCGTGGGGAGGGCACAAGCCACTCCCCTCTCACACCCTGAGAGGTGGGTCTTGTGGTCTCAGCCTACAGTCAAAGACAGGGCAGCTCTGAGTGGCTGCTCAGCTCCCCAGTGGGTGGCCAAGCTGGACTTGCACCCAGCCTGTCTAGCCCCAAGCCAGGCCCTCTCCCACCTGGCTACCTGTCCTGCTCAAGGTTCGAGGAGGACACCCTAGTGGGGACTGCCAGCAGGACGCTCTGCTGAGGATTGGGGTGGCGAGCTCTCAGTCTCTTCTCTACTGAAAACCATGGGTCACTTCACCCAGAATAACTTCCCTGAGGAGCCCAGCACAGAGTGGCTCATGCTTATAATCCTGGCACTTTGGGAGGCTGAGGTGGGAGGATTGCTTGAGCCCAGGACTTTGAGGATGCAGTGAGCCACGATCACATTAATGTACTGCAAGCTGGTCAACAGAGTGAGACCTTTTCAAAAAGAAAAAAAAAAGGAAGAAGGAGGAGGAGGAGAATGAGGAAGAAGGAAGGAGGAAAGAGGAGAAGGAGAAGGAATAAGGAGGAGGGGAAGAAGGAGAAGAAGAAGGAGAAGGAAGAAGGGAGAAGGAGGAGGAGAAGGAGGAAGAGGAGGAGGAGGAAGAGAAGGAGGAGAAGGAGGAGGAAGAGGAGGAGGAGGAGAAGAAGAAGGAGAAGGAGAAGGAGAAGAAGGAGGAGAAAGAGAAGGAGAAGAAGGAGAAGAAGAAGTCATCCACCCCTAAGGATAACAGTGACACTACTACTAATAATAATGATGACACCAATCCCCACTACCCTGGCTGGGCCAACCCTGTGCCAAGCTCCTCCCAGCACACCACCCTCCTCATCTCATAAACCCTCACTACAACCCTGTGAGCTGCTATGGCTCACCCCATGTCACAGATGAGGAAACTGAAGCTCACAGAGGTGCAGCAACCTGCCCAAGGCAGACAGAACCAGGCTGGCCTCGGGTGTCTGACTCTGGTGCTCAGAGTCTCCAGTGCGTCTCCCACACTGGAGAAGTTTCTCTGACACTCTCATGCTTTTCATGGTCCCCACCCTCCCCTAATGCAATGTTGACTCACTTGTCCCTTTAAACTGATTTGAAATGGGGCCCCCGTTTTCCATTTGTCTCACTCTGAGCAACAATATGCATGAAATCAAGGGTTCAATCCACTAATTGCTTGTGGGCTTTTTTCTGATACTCTTAAAATACATACATGACTGGGAAACTATGAAATATAAAATGTTTGTGCACCCACAACCCATGGTCACCTCGTATCCCATTGAGTACACTCCACTCCCTGGGCAGCTCCAGATGCTGTTAAGGCAGCATCCTGGGTGGACATGGCCTGGTCTCTCCCAGCCCAGCCCAGGGCAAGGCCGTTTTCTCTCCCTCCTAGAGAGGCTCTGTGCACACCTGCTGCTCCCAGGTGGGGTCTGGGCAAAGGAAACTCCATGGCAGCTGGAAGGGGACAGCTGAGCCTGCGCCCTGTGCAGGAAGGCCCATCGGGGGATCGAAGGCTGTGATGACCCCAAGGGACCTGAGAATGGGATGCACACTGGGGTGCTCACCACATGCCCCTCCTTATTTCCAGAGGAAGCCCCAGGCACCCAGGGGCAGAATTCCAGGCTCTGCACCACCCCAGGGAGAGCAGCCAAAAGGTGGCTTCTGTTCAGGTGCCAAGGGTCCTACCACGAACAAAGAGGAAGCTGCAAGTGAAAATCTGACAATAAGAAAAGGGAACAGAACCTTCTAGAAAGGCAGCCACACCCAAACCAGCCCTGGCAACCATGGCAGGGTGGGGAACAGGCAGAGAAGCTTCTGGGAAGGAGTAGGCGCTATGGGGAAGGGCAGGGGGAGTCCAGACACGGTACCAACCGGGGCAGGGACACTAATCCAAGTCCCCTGAAGAGCACGTGGGGGAACGAGAGGTTTTCCACTGAAGAAGAGAAGCATCAGGGGCCTCATGGAGCAGACAGGCCCAGGTTCAAGTCCCAGCCCTTCCCCTTACCACTACAAGGGCTTGCTCTCTGAGCCTCATTTTCCGCCATCTGGAAAATAGGATCGAATAGTACCTGAGTCCTGAAGCTGTTGTGAAGAATAGCAGTGTTTAGCATGCAGCTTCGTCTTGAACAGCGAGGGTGCCCAGCCCGTACTCTGCACTTTGCACACATCCCCTCATCTCACAGTCTCCCCTAAGTGAGGAGAATTATTCTCCCCATCTCCCGGGGGAGCAAACTGAGCCCCAAAGCTGCAATCACATGACCACAGCCACAGGGCATGCCAGGGACAAGTCCCACCACACAAGGAAGGAGGAAAGAGAAGGAGAAGGAGGAGGAAGAAGGAGGAAGAAGGAGGAGGAGGAGGAAGAGGAGGAGGAAGAAGAGGAGGAGTCTGTGGTCTCTCCAAGGTGCCAGTGTTGGGGTTCCTCCAACACCTCTGCTCAGTGTCTCTAGTATCCCCTGCCCCCACCAGGCTGCAGTGATCGGGGCTCACAAACAATTTTATCCTTATTTGAGGACAAAAGACTTAGCCATTTGCAAATAGGAACAAGAGAGGATAAAGCACAGGAAGGTGCCTCCTGTGCGTGCCCCTTCTCAGCCCCCACTTCACTCCCAACACACAGGTCTAGGCTGCTGCCCCCTGAATTACAAAGATTCTACACGTACAAAGGCCAGGGAAAGCGGAGATGACCCTCACACAGACACTCCAGAGTCATATGTGGAGGATGGCCCAGCTGGAGAAAGGGGTGTGGTCTTCTCTGACACCACAGACCCATGGTTTGTCCTACGAGCAAGGTCATTGCCTACCTTGGGAGTTTTTGGGAAAAGGAGGTTAAAGGGTCAGATGCTACTGACATCCTCAAGTGACAGGAGTGACACCAGCTCTCTCTGACCAGGTCTGAGCCAACCCTAGTGCTGAGGGTTGGAGGCTCCTCATTCCTGGAGACTCAGAGTCCCCGACGCCAGACTCTCCCATACCAGTCCCACACCTGCCATTCCAGGCCCAGCCTCCTCAAAACACACCACCCCAAAGCCGAAGGAGCCTTCACATTCATTCCATCCAGTCTCTGGAGCCCATTTCACAGGTAGGAAAACTGAAGCACAGAAGGTGCCACCAGACAGCAGCAAAGCAAAGAGGGAGTGAACATAGCAGAAACTTTTGAGACAACAGGCCTGACTTCAAATTCCAGCTCCCACTTCAGTGCCCAAGGTGGGGTCTCCTTCAACATCTGGAAAGTGTTCATCTCCCACCCTCTCTGCATCTAGCCCAGGGTCCTGCACACATTTGTTTGCCTTAGTTCCTCTACCTGCAAAATGGTCTGTAAAAATGGATCACAGCAAAGGTTAAATTAGAAAATCCATGTAAAGCCCCTAGCACATAGTAGGTACTCAAGAAGCAATAGGTGAGACCTTTTCCAAAAAGAAAAAAGGAAGGAAGGAAGGAGAGGAAGAAGAGGAAGAAGAAGAAGAAGAAGAAGAAGAAGAAGAAGGAGGAGGAGGAGGAGGAGGAGGAGGAGGAGGAGGAGGAGGAGAAAAGACAACGACGACGACGATGGGGGGGGGGGAGAAGAAGACGTGTTTACCATGCAGCTTCATCTTGAACAGCAAGGGTGCCCGGCCTGTACTCTGCACTTTGCACACATCCCCTCATTTCACAGTCTCCCCAAAGTGAGGAGAATCATTCTCCCCATCTCCCCAAGAATCATTCTCCCCATATCCCCAAGAAGGTGCTTCTTGGGTACCTACTATGTGCTGGGGCTTACATTCTGAGAGTTTAATAGAGGACTAAGGCTGTTCTGACCTAAATCCCCAGATATTGCATCCCCGTGGGCAGAGCAGCCCCTACCTATACTAGCATATCTGCTGCCAACCGAACTCTGGTGGCTGAGCTTCCGAGCCACGAGGCAGCTCTGAAGAGGTGACAGGTGCAGCCTCAGTTAGCAGGAAGCCCCTGAGAAGCTCCTGTCTCCTCCCCTATTAATTGCATTAGCATCTGGAACAGATGGGGTGCTGGGACTTTCCCCCATCTTTCACAGAGTCAGGACATAGCCATGTAATTGAAAGAAGAGAAATGCAAAATAATCCTCTTAGTGAGACTTAACTATCCTCCCTCCCTTGTAAATCTATTAATGAACTGTAATTGCAAAGACAGACCCTTTATTGAAACCTGGTAATCAATTCACTATGGAGCAAAGAGGTTCCCAAGACCTGAAGATGATAAGAAGTGTATATTAAGTAGCTTAGTTCTTTATCTGTATAAAAATCAAGCAAACAAAAATATTGGCTGCAAAGCAATTTGCCATCTGCCAATAGACTCTGGCTGCCCTGGGGAGATGCTGGTTTCCTTTTTCCTGAAATTTGTTTATAACCTTCTGTTAATCAAATCTAGAGCAGAGAGAGATGTGGAAATTACATGGAAAGGACGGATTTCATGGGGACCTGGAGCAGACATAGGAAGAATTGCGACGAATGAGCAGCAGGAACTTGGGTTGCAAAACCCCATGATGCCAGCCCTGCCCTGTTTGGAGCTTGGCAACAGAGCCCTTTCTGAATCAGCCCCTCACAGGGAGAACGTGATCTACAGGATGGCAGGTGCCCGAAGATGGCTATTCCAGAAGATTCCATATAGGTCGGTCTCCCTAGAAGCAGAGCCTGAGATGGAGATGTGTGGGGATGTGTGGGATTGTGGAGGGCATACCCTCAGGAGAACGGGAGTGACAGAAGCAGCAGAGGGCAGGGAAGAAGCCAGGCCAGGGCATGGGCTCGATGCGAGTTCACCCCCAGCCTGAGCCCACGGGGAGCTCTGGAACGTCATCTGTGGCACCATATGGCTGTCCCGCCCTGGGCAGTGAGATGGATTTTTTTGAACCCTGTGTCATTAGCTGAAGGTCACTGTGTGGGGAGAGTTGAACCTCTTAGCCTTTGCAAGGTGAGTCTGCAGTCAGTGCTCTTGAGCTGAGGTTAATACTCACTGCAGCCACAAAGAATGGGTGCCCTGGTCAGTCAAGAGGATCTGGATGGGCACCAGCTGTCCCGCCTGTTATGGCTTGGGTTATGTCCTCCAAATATTTATATGTTGAAAGCCTAATCCCTAGTACCTCAGAATGTGACCTCATTTGGAGATAGGGCCTTTACAAAGGCAATCAATTTAAAATGAGGTCACTGGGGTGGGCTCCAATTCAATATAACTAGTGTCCTTGTAAAATGGAGAAACCTGGACACAGAGACACACATACCAAGAGAATGCCATATGAAGATGAGGGCAGCAATTGGGTAACGCTCCTACAAGCCAAGGGAAGCTGAAGATTGCCAGCATCCCCCAAGAAGCGAGGAGAAGACATGGAACGTATCCTTCCTCACAGCCCTCAGAAGGAACCCACGTTGCTGGCACCTTGACTGGGGACTTCTAGCCTCCAAAACTGTGAGGGAACACAGTACATTCCGTCCTTGAAGCCCCTCGGTGTGACACTTCGTTATGGCAGCTCCAGCAAACTAATACAAAGCCCATCCGTGACTCCAGCCACCACCAATATCTGCTGATTCTGCCCACCCACCAGAAGCCTCGCCTCTGATAACACCCTCCTCATTTCCCTGGAGAAACCCTCTGGGTCCTAGGGGGTCCTGCAGAAATCACCCCGCCCCAGATAGAGGGGTAGCCAGAACCCCAGGCCTAGCCAATCAGAGCCTTGCTTCCCCAGCCACAGTGATTGGTTCAGGCATGAGCACATGACCCAATCTGAGCCAGTCAGGCTGAATTCCGGCCCTGTCCCTGGAATCTGAGACCACAGGGCGTGAGCGTGGAACCATGGGGCCATCTAGAGGAGACAGCCTGTCTGCGTGAGGCTGGCGTGGTGGAGACCAGAGCCAAGAATGGAGACCTGATGATATCATTTAATTAACTATAAGGCTTTCATTTCCCCCATCATCCTGATTTCTATAAGTATATTTCATCCAATGTGTAACTAAACTGTTTCAGATCAGTTTTGGAACTTATGAATTTAAATACTACAACAAAATAGGTTGATTCAGACTGCAGTCCAGGGCGACCTTGAATTAGGAAGTGACACTACATTATTAAACAAAATTATAGCAATCATTTATTAAAGGTGAATTACATACTATAAGTGCCAGGCATTAATGCATTTGTTTTATATGTATTACCTTAAACCTCACAACCACAACCCTCCCTATGACATGGAGCCTATGATTTCCTCATTTTTCAGTTGAAGAAACTTGTGTTACTTTCAACCAGCCATTCCTCTACCCTGATACCAAAAAAACAAAGGCAGCACACAAAAAGAAAACTAGACCAATATCCCTTGTTTCTTTCTTCTGCCTTCCTGTGGGTTATGTGAATAGGTTTAGACTTCAATTCTGACTTATCTATACTGGTTTTGAGTATATCTCTTTGTATAGTGTCTGTAGTAGTTACTCTCAGTTACATTATATTAATATATAGATAATTTATCCAGTCTACCAGTGTCATCATTTTGCCAGTTTTAGTGAAATATAGAAACCTTGCCTCCCTTTATCCTCCTGATCAATAATATAAATTTCTTAACTATTTATTCTACACACATTTAGAACCACATCAGAAAGTGCTATACTTTTTTTCAACCATCAAATACAATTTAGAAAACTTAAGAGGAGAATAGAAGTTCATTGTATTTACCCATACTTTTGCTTACTGTGTTCTTTCTTCTTCCTGGTGTTCTATGATTCCTTCTTTTACTGTTTCTTCTCCATTTAGAGAGTGTTTTAGCCATTCTTTTAGGGTACGTTTCTGTTAGCAACAAATTATCTTAGTTTTTCTTCATCTGAAAAATGTCAATTGCCCCTTCATTTATGAAGGGTATTTTCCCTGAATATAAGATTCTGGGTTGACAGTTCTTTTCTTTCAGCACTTGAAAAAATGTTGAGCCACTTCCCTCTAGCCTCCATGGTTTCTGATGAGAAATCCTTTTTGGTTCTAATATTTTCCCCCTACAGATAGGGTGTCATTTCTCTCTTACAGCTTTCAAGATATTTTCTTTGTTTTTAATTTTCAAAATTTTGACTATGATGTGTCTTGGTGTGAATATCTTTTGAGATTATCGTGTTTGGAGTTCACTCAGCTTCTTGAATCTATACGTCTATATCTTTGGCCAAATTTAGGAAGTTTTCAGCCATTATTTCTCTGAGTTGCTTTTCAGCCCCCACCTCCTTTCTTTTCTCTTCCTAGGACTCTGATGACATAAGTATTAGATCTCTAGTTATATCCATAGGTCCCTGGTGCTCTGTTCTTTTTTTCTCCCAGTATATTTTCTTTCTGTGGTTCAGATTGAGTAATTTCTATTGTTCTGTATCCAAGATTACTGACTCTTTCCTCTGTCTCCTCCATTTGGCTATTGAACCCATTCCTAACTTTCATTTTTTGATTTTTGTGATTTATGGCACAGGATATAGTCTTGTCTTAGGGAGTGTTCCATAGGCACTCGAAAATAGATGTGTATTCTTCTATTTGGGGTAGTGTTCTATATATGCCAATTAGACCCTCTTGATCTGGGGTCCCCAACCCGTGGGCCGCAGACCCTTGTCAGTCCGTGGCCTGTTAGGAACCAGGCTGCACAGCAGGAGGAGAGCATTGGGTGGGCAAGCATTACTGCCTGAGCCCCACCTATTGCCATATCAGCAGCAACATTAGATTCCCCTAGAAGTGCAAACTCTATTGTGAACTGTGCATGCGAGGGATCTAGGTTGCCTGCTCCTTATAAGAATCTTACTAACGCCTGATGATCTGAGATGAAACAGTTTCATCCCCAAACTATTCTCCCGACTACCCCCATGTCCATGGAAAAATGTTCTTCCACGAAACCAGTCCCTGGTGCCAGAAAGGTTGGGAACCACTGCTCTTGATCGTGTTGTTCTGATCTAAAGCTTTACTGATGACCTATTAGTTTTACCAACTGCTGAGAATAGCATATTGAAATCTCCAGCTACATTTTTTGATTTGTCAGTTACTCTGTTCAGCTTTATCAGTTTTGTTTTATGTATTTTGAGACGCTATTAGTTAATGCATACACACTTAGGTTGTTATGTCTTGGTGAATGAATCCTTTTATCATTATGTAATGTTCCTCTTTCTCTCTAGCAATTTTCTTTGTTCTGAAGTCTGCTTTGTCTGATATTAACATAGCCACTCTTGCTTTTCTTATCAACATTTTCATGGTGTATCACTTTCCATTCTTTTCATTTCAACCTACCTATATTGTTGTATTTGCAGTGAATTACTTGAATGCAACGTATTGTTGGATTGTATGAGGTTTTCTTGTTGTTATTGTTGCTGTGGTTTTTTTTTTTTTTCGCTTGTTTTGATCCACTCTGCCAATCTCTGTCTTTTAATTGATGCATTGAGACAATTTGCATTTAATTGTTGATATGTTAGAGCTTAAGTCTGCTGTTTTATTTTTTGTTTTCTATTTATTTTCTTTGTTTCTTATTCGTCTGTATCTCTTTTCATATCTTCTTGTGGGTTACCTAAACATTTTCTAGGATTCTGTACTGATTTATTCGTAGTGTTTTTGAGAATACAACTTTTTATAATTTTCTTAGTGTTTTCTCTAAATATTGCAAAATATATACATAACTCATCCTGTTCTATTGGTGTTGATGTTTTAACACTGTGAGCAAAGCATAGGCCCCTTACTCCTGTTCAGATCTCTTTACACACTTTATGAGGATAATCAAAAACCACTTCCTTTACATACATTATATACCACATTAGATGGTTTTTAATTTTTGCCTCAACCAGCAAATAGGACTTAAGAAACTCATAAGAAAAAAGATAGTCTATTCTGTTTACCCCCACCCATTCTTAGAGTCTTCTTTCTTTCTGAAATTCCTAGCTTTCCTCCATTATCATGTCCTTTCTGTGCAGAGAACTTCCTTTAGCTATTCTTTAAGGGTATATTTGCTAGCAACAAATTCTCTTAGTTTTTCTTCATCTAAGAATGTCTTTATTTTCCCCTTACTACTTTCACTAGATATAGAATTTGCTGTTGACAGTTCCTTTCTCTCTGTACCTAAAAACTGTTGTGCCGCTTAATTTGAGCCTCCTTGGTATCAAAAGAGACATCAGCTATCATTCAAATTGGTGTAACTTAGAAGTAACATGTAGTTTCTTTCTGACTGTGTTCAAGATGTTTCATTGTCTTTAGTTTTCAGGTGTTTAATTATGATGTGGCTTGACATGAATTTCTTTATTTTTAAGACAGGGTCTCACTCTGTCACCTGAGCTGGAGTACAGTGACACACACACGGCTCACTGCAGCCTCAATCTCCCAGGCTCAAACAATCCTCCCACCTCAGTCTCCCAAAAAGCTCGGACTACAGGTACATGCCACCATACTTGGCTAATTTTTGTGTTTTTTTTCAAAGAGACAGGGTTTTAGCATGTTGTCCAGGCTGGTCTCAAACTCCTGGACTCAAGCAGTTCACCTGCCTCGGCCTCCCAAAGTGCTAGAATTACAAGCATGAGCCACCACACCAGGCTGACGTTAATTTCTTTGGATTTATACTACTTAGGATTTATTCAGCTTCTTGAATCATTAGGATATGACCTTCTCTAAATTGAGGGAGTATTAGCCATTATTTCTTCGAATACTTTTTCAGTCCCACTCTCTCTCCTCGCCTTCTGAGACTCCAATAATAAGACTGAGAGCTATTGTGCTGATGTCCACAGGTCTCTGAGACTTTGTTTTTTTATTTTTTGGTCTATTTTCTCTCTGCTCTTCAGGCTGGGTAAATTACATTGATCTTTCTTCAAGTTCACTGGTTCCATCCTCCATCATCTCCACTGTTGAGCCATTCATTGCGATTTTTATTTGGTCATTGTATATTTCTGTACCATAATTTCCATTTTGTTCTTTTTTATTACTTCTATTTCTTTGCTGAAATGTTTTATTTTTCAGTTGTTTCAAGATCATCCATAATTGCTTATTGAATCATTTTTATGATGGCTGCTTTAGAGTCCTTGTTAGATCATTTCGACATGTGATTCATCTCAATGTTGGCATCTGTTGATTATCTTTACTCATTCAAGTTGTGATTTTCCTATTCTTGGTATGATAAGTGATTATTTTTCTATTGTATTCTGAGCATTTTGAATATTATAAGACTCTAGATTCTTTCTTTCCCACAGTTTTAATGAGAGGGCCAGATGGATATTTGTGTTCTGCTCCCCTTGGGCCTGCCTGCAAAGATGGGGTCAACTCTACTCCCCTGTTGCCTCTGAATGGAGGTGTTAAGCTCAGCTTCCCACCATGCCCTACTGACACCAGGGGTGGAGGGAGGTGAAGGCTGACTCATATCACTTTATTGTTGCAGGGTAGAGGCAGAAACTCAGCTTCCCATTGGGCCCTGCTGACACCAAGAGAAGGACGGGAGGGAAGCAGAGTGCCAACCAGCCCTACCTCCTACCACCTTGTTCTGCTTTATGGATGCCAGATTGGGGTACAGGCAGTTTCTCTCTGGATACACTGATGATTGCCAGTTGGATGGGGGTTGAAGGTTTCAAGTGTAAATAGCCCCACAGTGCATCACTCCCTTAAGTCTCACTGCTGCTAGGTGGAAGTGGAGGTTCAGCTCATGGTTAGACCTGCTGACATCACCTTGGCAGGGAAGTCAGAGCATCTGCACCTGCTACATGCAGCGGAAGTGGAGATGGATAGAAGATCAGCTTCCTGCTCAATCCTGCTCAAAATGCAGGGCAGAAGGAGTGGGAGAAGAGCAGTTTTTCTGTTGGTGTTGGACTGGAGTAGGGCAGGATTTGACAAAAATATTTCCTGTCATTTGGCTTCCCTTTTCCCAGTCCTCTGCACAGAGCAACAGGTTTTTCTTGGTGCTTTTTAGGTCTGTGTCCTGTTGGCCATTCTGGGTTGGGGGCTTGCGCAGCACTCCGTCCAGGATATAAGGGAAGAAATGAGAAAAGGCAGAGAGCTTGCCACCGAGCCATTCCTCACGTTCTGAGCATTCAGGCAGTCTGCTTTCCTCTGTCCTTCAGCCTTCCTGTGCCTACTGCTGGGTTATGTCCATGGCTTTTTAGTTGTCATTCGGAAGACCTAAGAGGACTGGGGAGACTCTGTCTTGGAGGAAACGAAAGTCCCATCCTTTCAATATTTTAATGCCACTCCTAGATAGAAATAGGGATGCCCTCCCTAACCCCCACAATAGGTGAGGTCCCCATTACCTGTTTCCCTGGCAACCCGTGTGCTTCCTGTGTGGCACAATCAGTTGTTTTTTCATAGATTTGTGTGTGTGTGTTCTGGCTAATATTGGTCCTCATCATCCCTTTTCTATTTATTTTTTTCTTGTTTTTTTTTTTTTCTTTTCATCCTTCTAATCAATGGAATCTAAGGTTCTCATCATTACTCATCAACAGGACCCACAAGGACCCAAGAACAGGGGCGTGTCCTGCTCACTGCTGTGTCCTCTGTGCACAGCACAGAGCCTGAAAAGGAAACTGCGAGATGGACTAGGAGCACCCACACTGGGAGGCAGGGCTCCTTTAGGTCCCAGAGGGCCTCACTGGGGTGGTGATATTTAGGCTGATATTAGAAAGACAAAACAACAGAGCCAGGCAGGTGACACTCAGAGCCTCCCTAACAGAGGGGACATCAAGTGACCAAGACCCACAGTGGAGATGAATTTGGTGCATTTTCAGAGCAGCAAGGAGGTCAGCAGGTGTAGAGGGAGGCAAGGCAGCAGACCGCAAGGGTCGACGTCTGCCAGTCTAGGAGGGTGATGGGAAGCCAGGAGGGCACATGGCCTGACTTGGGTTTGGGGAAGAGCTTCTGTCTCACATGATCTGTGTGATCTGTGTGGGCTACAACAGGCACCCAGGGAGGAGCTGAAATGCTGATGACAGATGGCGTGGGGACCCTGAGTCAGGTTAGGGAAGACGTTAAGGGGTAGTTGGATTTGGAAAGTCACCACCTGCAGAGGGTGAGGGGTAATAATGGGGCAGGGTTCAGAAAGCTCCAGGCACACAGTAGCTGCCCCACCCCAACCCCCCCAAGTAGAATCTGATTTCTTCCATCTCAGCTCAGGGCTTTCACCTGCCCCAGGGGCCTCTGCAGAAAACAGGGTCTGCATCAGCTGCTCCAGCTCTGAAGGGGACACTGTCAGCTGGCCTCTTGGAGAAGCAGATGTTCCTGCACGTTTTGCCTGTGACTTCTCACCACTGGTTTTTATTGGGGTCTGTCTCAGCACACACTGGGGGCCCCTGTGGAAGCATCTCCCCCAAAGCCTCACCTGCTAAATCTGGACCACTTCACTTCAAGCCCATCTGCCAACCTCTGCCTACCAGAAATCTGTCACGCATCCAGGAGCTGTACATGGAATCCTATTCTGAAAGCACAAGAGGAGCCCAATGCTTTCAAGACCAGTTCCAAGTCTGGAATCCCCACCGAGAATTTCACAAAGGCAAGAGTGTTAGCACTGGAACTCTAGGCATCCTGCCCTCCAGCCCCTGCACCTTACAGATGGGGACACTGAGGCTAAAGAGGGCAAAGGCCCTGAGGCCCTGCTGTAATCATTAAGGGGAGTGCTTCGGGGTCAGGTATATCTTGGATTCACGCTCTAACTCTACCACCTGATTGCTGAGATCTCAGGTAAGTGACTTTCCCACTCTGTTTCCTCATCTATAAAATGTGGACAATAGTAATAGCCAACCCTTAACCTGCGTCTGACATTATTTTAAGCCCTTTATATATATTCACTCTTTAAATTCTCAAAACAGCTCCATGAGATGGGAACTATCGTTACCTCCATTGTACATGGGAAAGTAAGGCACCCAGAGCTTAGGTAACTTGATAAATATCACCCAGCCAGGAAATGCAGAGCCAGATCCAAATCCACCTGGCCTTCAAGTCTTTGCTCCCAGACCAACACCACCCTGTCTCCAATATGTCCTTGAAGGTCATCTTTTGTTAATTAATATATGTCTATAAAGGGCTGAGCACAGTCTTGGCACACAGTCAGCACTCAACAAATGTTGGCTAAGGTGTCAGGCACCACCCTGCCCTCTAGGGAAACAGAGAGGCCAGATGCAGAGTCAGCTCTCAAGGGGCTTCCGATCCCATGAGAAGGACAGAGGAGTGAATTGTCACTTACAGCGCAGACAACAGAACTGGGACTGGAGAAGTTCAGGGAGGCACAGGAGCTCAGGGAGGGGAAGTGGAGATGGCAGAAGAGGAAACAGCATGTACAAAGGTGAGGCAGACCTGGGGACCCAGAGAGGAGCAACAGGAGCCACCGTAGGTCCCAGAGGTCTAGGAAGGGACACAGTGAGTGGGGAAGGAGTTTTTCAGGGTCGACAGGGATTAGATGGGGATTAGATAGGGAGAGGGTGGAGCCCGGAGTCAGAGGCTGGTGGGCAGTTGCCAGGGTTGGGGCTGAGCTCACATCCAGGTTCTCACTTCCTTATACTCCATGGGCTTGGGGGGCTTTCACAAGGACAGTACAGGGTCCCCCTCACCTCCCTCTTATGGCGTGCTCTAGATTGGAAAGAGCAATTCTGTGTGCAGATGCTGGCACCCCTGACCTCCTCCTGCTTTTCCCTACCCCATCCCCTCTCTCCCTGAAGCTGTTCCCACACAGTACCACAGTACATGATGAAGCATCCTCATTCCTGACAGCTCCAGCTGCAGGGAGCTAGGCTGGGGGAGCAGTCAGGAGAGACACCAGACAGGGGTGGGGTGGGTGGAGCGGCAGAGCCTAGACAACACCACTGTCTTCATGGCACTCTGCTGTGTCCTGAGTTTGGTGCAGCAGGTCAGTATACAGCTATATCAAGCATTTTTTCATTTTACTTACTGACCCATGGTCCTATTTGATCTTGACAACAACCTGTGGCACTGTATTAGCTCTGACCCCATTTTAGGCCATAGATATGGGCACAGAGAGGGAAAATGACTTTCTCACAGTCAGACAGCTGGGAGATGGCAGAGCTGGGATGATCGTTGTCTCCGCCATGTGATGATACATACAGCAAGAAGGCAGCCATCCACCAACCAGGAAGAGAGCCTCCCCGGATACAGAGTTTGCTGACACCTTGATTTTGAGGTTCCCAGCCTCCAGAACCGTGAGAAGTAAATGTCTGTAGTTTAAGCCCCCCGGTCAATATTTGTTAGAGCAGCCTGAACTGACCAAGATACACACTCACCCCACACAATCACACACACTTGCTCACATGCACTCAGACACAGACCCCACCTGCTCACATCCCACACACCCTTTGCACGCTCAACAAATGTGCGTTGCTCTTCCTAAGACCGGGTTTGCATCCCAGCTCTGCCACCTCCCACACACCAAATTTCACTAACCACGCAGGGGGTCCTGTGGGCAGGAGTCAGGAGTATGGTAAGGGCCTTCTGGGGGAAAGCAGCACAACCTCAAGAAGAGAGGAGACCCTTGCTGTGTGACCTTTGGCATCTCCCATCACCTCTCTGAGCCTCTCTTTCCCTACCTGTAAAATGGGGGTCATTCCAGATTAAGATGCACTTTATTCATAGCTAGCTAATTTTCATTATTATGGCTTCTGGGTGGTACCTGGGTCTGAGGACAGCCTGAACTCAGCCTGGAGAAAGGGGGACTGAAAAGGGCCTGGGCTAGAGACGGGAATGAGCCCGTGTGGCCCAAATCCCGGGACACTGGGGTGACTCCCTGCAACTTGGAAGCTCAAAAGAGACAGCTCAAGAGGAAAGAAAAGGCATTTCTACTTCCCAGAGCAGAGGCTGTCAGTACGGGATGCCACATGCAGAGACGTGACCGAGGCCAAGACTGGAAATATTTAAATGCGTAAGCATTCAATTATTTACTCTGGGCTTTGTTCCACAGAGGATTTGGAAGAGCATGCAGCGAAAGTCCATTCAATAAAGAGAAAAAATAAACAGAAACACAGACATCAGGACCAAGGAACACAAATCAGAGTGGGCATGGGGACCCAGAGACAACAGGGCTCCAGTTGGCTGCCCAGAGGCAGAAGGGAACTCCACACATCCTGGTGACCTGGAGGGAAGGGCACAAGGTCAACCCCTCCAGACTTTTCTAAGCCTTTCTACTATTTTTTACCTCAAAGCAAGGGTCACAGCTTCTGAGTTGTTTTGGCTTCTGAAGGAGCCCTGGTTGTGGGAGCTCCCACACACAAAATCAGGGGCAGGGTGGCATTGGGCACCCTCAACCCATTGCCCCTGGAGATAATTCCAGGTGAGGGAAGGAACTCCAGCCCATCTCTTGTCACCTGTGCTGAGTTCCCTGCAGCCTCCTCACACCCTGTAGTAGGTGACTGGCTATTTGTAACCCTTTGCATTGTTTCTCTTCCCCAGGCTGAGAGCTCTGTGAAGCAGGAAAGGTTCTGGATTATAGGCTGTGTGGACCCAGTGTCTGGCAGCTACTCAGTCAACACAAGTCAATGGATGGACAGGAGCCAATGACTTTGGTTCAATTCAACACACTTTGATTAGACAGCTGCTCTGAGCCACCTGGGATAGAGCGATCCACAGCCTGAGCCTGGAGTCCTGTTTCACTGGAGAGGGCAAGTTCAAGAGAGGGAGGAGGGGGAATGAACTCGTGTTCATAGTGCACCTGCTATGGGCACGCTTATCATTATTCATGTTTCACAGCATCCCCTGATGGGCAGAATAATAAATAGCCATATTTTTCAGAGGAGGAAACGCTGGGTTCAGAGCAGCAAAATTCTTTCATTCATTTATCAGCTAACTCAACAAATATTTATAGAGTTTGTACAATGGTCCAGGCACTGTCCTGGGCACTGAGGATCAGGGCTGGGAAAACAGACAGGCATTCTGCTCTTGCATAGCTTGTAGGCTGGAGGGGAGAGCGGCGTTAAACAAGAAAGAACACAGATGAATGGATGATTACCAGTTGAGGTAAGTGCTGGAAAGGAAAAGAGCAGGAGACCAGAAGTGAGGACAACAGAGGGAGGAAATTCATTTGGTGGGTGGAAGGGGGAGTCAGAAAAGGTTCTGCTGAGACTGAAGGCACAAAGAGAAGAGAGAGAAAATGCACGTATAGACAACTCCATGTGCAACAGCCCCGAGATGGGGAAACACAAGTGCCGTGTGGCTGGAGCAGAAAGGAGCAGCGAGGTACAGGGGCTGGACCAGGTTGGGGCCACCTGAGCCAGAGGAAAGCCTATGGACTGCATTCAAGGAGCGCCAGGAATCCAGTGAAGGGTTTTAGGCAAGGGAAGAGAAATAGGATCTGAGTTTATCTTTTATAAAAATAACTAGGCAGAGCTAGGACTGACTCAGGTCCGCCAAATCTCCACACATCTGTCCAGCCCACCACATCATGCTGTGTCATTCATCCACCCATCCCCACCCAAGCCTCTGCCACCAGCCCCAGCACCCTGGATCCTCCTCTTCTCTCCCTGGGTTGGAGATGTGCTGAGTGACCTGGGGCCAATCTCCTGCCCTTGCTGGCCTCAGTCTTCCACTCTCCTCCCCTCAATCTGTAGAGTTTCCTATGGAAGGCCATACTCTGGAATTCTTGCTGATGGTATGATGTCAGGGGCAAGTGAATGAAGGACCCTGAAACAAGCCTAGGCAGGGCCTCAGGAGAGGGCACAGAGGAGGTTCAGGGGCCAGAGTTTGGGACAGACATCCAGAGGCCTAGGGCCTCTGCCACTGACCTCCAGAGAGGCCTGGGGCAGCCCATGACTCCCCATGACTCAGCTTCCCCATCTGTAAAATGGGAATCAGCTTGCTGTACACTGTGGGTGATATAAACCAAAAATAAACCATGTCTGTAATCCCAGCACTTTGGGAGGCCAAAGGAGGGGATCACTTGAGCCCAGGAGTTCGAGACCAACATGGGCAACATGGCAAAACCCCATCTCTACAAAAAAATACAAAAAGTTAGCTGGGCATGCTGACACACACCTGTAGTCCCAGTTACTCAAGAGGCTGAGGCAGGAGGATCACCTGAGCCTGGGAGGTCAAGGCTGCAGTAAGCCATGATTATGCCACTGGATTCCAGCCTGGGTGACAGAATGAGACCCTGTCTCGAAAAGTAAAATAAAATAAAAATTAAGAAGTTATCCAGGCATAGTGGTGCACACTTGAAGTCCCAGTTACTTGGGATGCTGAGGTGGAAAGACAGCTTGAACCAGGAGGCTGCAGTGAGCTGTGATCATGCCACTGTTCTCCAGCCTGGGTGACAGAGCAAGACTGTGTCTCAAAATAAAAATAAAGTAAAATAAAATTCTAAGCCCCCCAACCTACAAAATGGACCCTCCTCTCAGCCAAGGGGATTCCAAGTAAACCTAAAAAACTAGTTAATGCCGTGATGGGAAGGGAGGGTCGGACATGCCTCATTATTCCTGCTTCCCTTTGGAATTCAGCACAGCTGGCCAGCATTAACATTAAAACAGAGATCTTAAGGCTTACAAAACAGACTCTTTGTAGCAACAAAATATCGAATTCCAAACTGACTCTAGTATAGCATCACATGACAGATAACAGGCACTGAAAGAAATCAAAATATTTTACCCCAAAATATATTTCTTTGACATATTTTTAAATATCCCTGCAAAGCTGTTTCTTATGAGGGAAATTTACATTCTGTAGAGAATTCCTTTTCCTTTCCAGGTCTTTTTCTGATCCTGAAGAGATTAGCTTTGAGTCTAACTCCTTTTAAAGGTCTGAATAGAAAACATTTGCCATCTACTGCCTCTAAGGGTGGCCACCTAAGAGACTTCATCTACATAATAAGAATCTTGGTCTCCACAACTCCTTATCTTAAGCCAGACACTCCTTTCTATTGATTCCAGTTCTTTAAATATTAACTCATTCAACCAGTTGCCCAGTTGCCAATCAGAAAATCTGTGAATCCACCTATGACCTCCCCACCCTTGAGTTGTCCCACCTTTCCAGACTGAATCAATGTATACCTCACATGTACTGATGTCTTAAGTCTCCCTAAAACATATAAAACCAAGGTATAACCCAACCACCTTGGATACATGTTCTCAAGACCTTTCGAGACTGTGCTTCAGGCCATGGTCACTCAAATTTGACTCAGAATAAACCTCTTTAAAAACATTTTACAGAGGTTAATTCTTTTTATTGGCAATGCTTTCTGGTAGCAAAGGGCTTCTGACTCAAGTTGTGTTCCAGGAGCCCCCTGAGGGGATGACCTGGCTCCTTTAGTGGATCCCACACCCAGAGGCAGTCAGGGTGGGTGAGGGCAGGCCCAAGGTTTATCCTGGGTGTCGAAGTGGAGTCCTCTCCACCCTGCCCACTCTCTGTCCCCACCCAGGTGGAGGTGCAGGTAAAGAGCTGACCTCTCAGGGACAGAGAGGCCTGCAGGGAAGGAAAGTGGAGGGCTGCTGTCATCCCTGCAGACAGCAGGGATGACAGCACAGTTACCTTCGAGTGTGAGTGTGTGGGTTGGGGGTTGTTAAGTGTGTGTGTGTTTGTGAATGTATGTCTGCATGTGTGTCAATGTGTTTGAATACATGTGTATGAATGTCTGCACCTGTGTGTGTCTGCATTTGTCAGTGCATATGAGTGTGTGCTTCTCTGTGTATGAGTGCATATGATTGTATATCTAATGTGTGTCTGTTTATGTAAGTATTTCTTTCTGTGTATATGTGTGTATATGACTTTGTGTGAAAGCTCTGTAGCTCCCCAGGCCCTTTCCTGCACCTCCTCCTCACTCCCACAGTAGGCTTCAGGAAGCTTCCAGAAGGGCCTTGGATCCTGGTCTTTAATGTCTAAGCCCAACCAGTCCTTGGGATCAGGAAGGTCTTTTTGACCTGTCCAGTCCCTGATGAGCCCCCACTCCAGCACAGGAAGCACCCAGGCCCCACCCTCCTGGCTGGGCATTACCTCAGCCCGGCCTTGATGGAAGGACCTCGGACACAACTGTGCTATTCTCTCTTTGCATGCTACCAGGAGGGCTCCGCCTGGCCTGGGAGTCCCCGGCCCTGCCTAGGGGGAGATCTCCCACCCCCACCCTCTCTGCCTGGGCTTGGGCTCACTGCACCCAGCCTGGCCTGGTGTCCACCCTATTCTCCATGGCTACCTCAGCCTCTGACTTTCTCTACTCTGCTCTGCCCCTCCCCTCTGCCTCTTCCTCCTCAAGTAATGGTCACCAGCGCTGGAGCTGACTCTGTTGAGTAGCCCTGGGCAACTCACCTCTCCTCCCTCAGTCTCAATGTCCTCTCCACCACCGGGGCACAGCCCCTTATGTATTTGAACCATTCCTTGTGGTCAAAAGGATGTCCTGCAGAGCACAGTGGCTAACGCCTGTAATCCCAGCACTTTGGGAGGCCAAGGCAGGCAGATTGCTTGAGCCCAGGAGTTTGAGACCAGCCTGTGTAACATGGCGAAACCGTGTATATACAAAAAATAGAAAAATTAGCCAGGCATGATGGTGCAAGCCTGTAGTCCCAGCTACTCAGGAGGCTGAGGTGGGAGGATCGCTTGAGCCCAGAAGGTTGAGGCTGCAATGAGCTGTGTTCTGGCCACTGCACTCCATCCTGGGTAACAGAGCAAGACTGTCTCAAAAAAAATGAAAAACAAAGGACATCCTGACCACTTACCAAAATCACATCCAGGATCATCCTTACACAGGTCCCGCTCTAGAGCCCATGCCTGTGTGCAAGTGTGCTTGCATGCATAAGGGCAGGGCCAACATGTCCCGACACTGGCAGCTTTGCTCACAACACAGATGACTCTCAGATCCCAAGAGCCCCTTCTCCAGCCGGGCAGCCCCAGCTCTGCAGACCCACCACTTCCTGGGCACCTCCTCTGGGCCAAGTCCTGTGCTCAGTTCTGGACCCAGAATGACAGCCTGACAATAGGAGCTCTTATCACTCCCACTTTACTGATGAGGAAACTGAGGCTCTGAGAGTCTGAGGGAATTGGAGGCCGCAGAATGCACTGGAGCTGGGATACAACCCGAGCACCTGCTGACTCCACAGCCTGTCAATGCTACTCTGTCTTCTGTCTCTATCTTCTCCTACTCTGCAAGACTTCCAGGACATTCCTCCCGCATCTGTGCTGGTTTTCCCTCCCTCGCAGAGCAGGCCCAGATGGCACTGGGCCAGCCCCCAAGGATGGCAAATCTCTCACCTTCTCCTCCCTGGACTCCTTACCTTGCTGTTTCCCAACATGAGCTTTTTCAGCAACTCAACACCCAGCGACTCGCACTGAGCCTCCAACTAGGCTTGTGCAGGGGCTGTAGACAGGCAGCTCTCCCTCCCTGCTGCTTGCACAGTTAGTTTTCAAAACCAGATGCAGAATCTGTATTAAATTCCATCTTCTTAATCTCACATTGAGCTCAGCCAGACGCCAACAGCGTTAGGTGTCCCTCCCAGGTTCCACCTTCTGGGGATCGGGTTGGTTTGTTTCTGTAGCTCTTCTTCCAGGTAGGCCAAGAGTCCTGGGCTGGGTACAGAGCCTGTGGCACACCCCCGTAGACTGCCCTGTAGGCCAGCATCCACTCACTGACTGGTCCTCTCTGGGCTCCATGTTCAGCCAGCCTGGCTGGCTGTCCTCTGTCCATGGCCCTGTCTGTCCTCCCTACAGCTTTTTGCGTCTGGCCTGTCCCTCCCTCTCTCTCTGTCCCCTTCCCCATTTCTCTCTCTCCTTGTTATTGTCCCTTTCTCTCTTCTCCCCTCCTCCTTCTCTGTCTACCCCAACACCTCCCCACTCAAGGTGGTCAAGCTCACAGCCACAGAAGTTGCTCCTCATCTGCCCCCAAAGGGTGCTTTGGCTCTACCCTGGGCCACAGTGAGGGCAATGCCCAGAGCCTGGAAGGGACCAGAGGTAAGAGGCCTAGACCTGGCACACCGTCTCCCATCCAGGCTGGGGAGGCTGTGCCTTCCTCAGTGTCCAACAGCAGTGGTCCCAGTGGGGACACACAGCAGTCTCCTTATCACAGGAAAGACATCCTCATCCTGGCAAGAGGAGCATCCAGAGGTCATCCTGTCCTTCCCTTGCCCCAGGACAGGCTGGCTGAAGTTTGTCTAGGAAGATCCTTTCATTGGCCTCCCTGTCCCTATGGATGGTCAGTATCCCTGAGCCCATGTAACCTGGAAGTCCTTTCTCAGGTCTACCCTGCATCCTAGTTGCTGTAGGGCCGAACAGGTGAACAGCTCTCTCCTCTCAAGCCTTCCCTGCGACTGGGCCCCTTGGGCTCATCTCCAGCCTTGACAAGAGTCCCAAATTGTTTCCCCCGTGCCTGTTTCTTGGCCCCTTGACCATGACCTGTCTCCTACCTTTCCACCTCCTTCTCTCCCTCCCACTTTCCTCCAAGTTTTTCCAGGATCACAAACTGCTGTCCTCATGCATGAAACTGGGCCTGGAGGCCTGGGCCATGCAGGGCCCTTGCCTATAAGCCACTCCAGAAGCTCTGCCCCTCCAGTGGAGGGACCGGGGCCTCTCACCTTCTCCCCCTGCTGCTTGGGCTTAATGGGGAAGTGGGCCTGGATGGGCTGATCGGGGGTGGTGGGAAGATGCACCCTAGGTGGGTTTCTGTTCCATATCCTTTGTGGCTGGTGATGGGCCACATAAAAACAGAGTTCTGTAACACCATGAGTCAAAATTGAAGCATCTATTGTGCCCCTTCCGAGTACCAACACTGGACTAGAAATACAGAGAAGGCACATGGGGTATCTTGTACTAGAGGAGCTTTTAGATCATTGAGGACTTAGACACAGACTCATGCTAAGATATGAAAAGAGTAGGGAAATAATTAGCTCTCTGCTGGGCACTGCTCTGGTCCCACCTAAGAAATATTAAAAGCAAGACACAGCATAATCAAACTGTTTCCAAGTAACTTAACTATATGCCAGACAAAACTCAAGAATATTTGTAGGAATACAAAAATACATGGCCTCCCACAAAAAATTTGCAATGTCTAATATCCAACCAAAAATTACCAGACATGCAAAGAAGCATACAAATATGACTAATAATGAGAAGAAAAATAATTCAATTGCAACTGATTCAGCATGCAGAGCATGGTCAAAGCAGGGGTAGCTGGGAAATTCAAGCTGTGTTCAAGAAACCGGAAGGGAGTCTCAGCATCTTCTGTCTCCTTTCACTATTTACCAGCCACTGGTCCAGAATCCACCTTGCTATGGTTTCAGTGCCCCCTCCAAAACAATGTTGACACTTAATCCCCATTGTAACACTGTTAAGATGTAGTCTTTGAGAGGTTATTAGGATAAGATATGCTCATTAGGGTGGAATCCCTATGATGGGACTGGCGGCTTTATAAGAAGAGGAAGAGAGGTCTGAGCAGGCATGCTGTAGTCCCTTCACCATGTGATGCACTGCACCACTTCAAGACTCTGCAGAGGAGACAAACAAGGAGGTCCTCACTAGATGTAGCTCCTTGCCTTGGACTTCCCAGCCTCCAGAACTGTGAGAAATAAGTTTATTTTCTTTATAAAACACCAAGTTTGTGGTATTCTGTTATAGCAATAGAAAACTACCTAAGACACACCTCTACCCTTTCTTCATCAAGGTGTAGAGACCCAACTCCTGTGGCCTGAGTCTGAAAGTCATGTTATTTTGACAGCTCCTCAATATGAAAGTCTTTTAAAATGGTCTTGTCAAAGATATTCCACACCCAGATTTGTATTTTAATACCATTTTCCAATAAAAGGAACCAGGGGTCCTTGCAGAAATTTGGCCGATTCTGAGACTAGGTTAGAAAATATACAAAATGAGCCTGGAGGATCCTGTAGTGCCAGGAAATAAGTAAAAAGTGCTGAACACATACATACACAATAATGAAAAAGTGTCAAAGGAATACAAATGCCAACTGAAAAATCTCCCAATGGCAAAAGTCAGAAAAAAAAATAGCAAAAACTACATAAAGTAATATCATATTATAACCCAAAATATAAAATAAATATCCATGACTTCATACTGATTTAAATAAATTATTGAATAAGTTAATATAGGAGAAGAGACAAACCTCCCATGCAGAAGAATTCCAAATAATTTAGTTAGATGCTCAGCACTCAAATGGGTAGAGCTTAACTCCTTCTTAAGGGTGGCTGCATAAAATAACTTCCTTCCAAAGGGTGCAGTATGAGAAGAGAGAGAAAGAGTAACTTTGTGGTGGAGAAACCTGATGAATGTGACCTTAGCCAGGTGATTAAGGTTAACATCATCAGTGATAAGTCATGTTGATAGCATGTACTTTTTTTTTTTTTGAGACGGAGTCTCGCTCTGTCGCCCAGGCTGGAGTGCAGTGGCCGGATCTCAGCTCACTGCAAGCTCCACCTCCCAGGTTTATGCCATTCTCCTGCCTCAGCCTCCTGAGTAGCTGGGACTACAGGCGCCCACCACCTCGCCCGGCTAGTTGTATTTTTTTTTTTGTATTTTTTAGTGGAGACGGGGTTTCACTGTGTTAGCCAGGATGGTCTCGATCTCCTGACCTCGTGATCCGCCTGTCTCGGCCTCCCAAAGTGCTGGGATTACAGGCTTGAGCCACCGCGCCCGGCCGATAGCATGTACTCTTAATATGACATAATAAGAATGGTGATTCTGTAGTCTTCCTCCCTAAAAAATATAATAACCCCAGTATAATCACAAGAAAAAAATCAGACAAACCCCAATTGAGGCTTAACAAGTGATACTGGGACAACTGTTCGATCAGGGGCAAAAGAAGGAATCCAGACCCCTACCTCACACCATCTACAAAACTAACTCAAAATGGATCTAAGTTTTAAATGTAAGAGCTAAAACTATAGAACTCTTAGATGAAAACATGAATGTAAATCTTTGTGTCCTTAGATTAGGCAATGAATTCTTAGGTGAGACACCTAAAGCACAAGTGACCAAAGAAAAATAGAAAAATTTGACTCCATCACAATTAAAAGCTTTTGTAGAAGATTCAAAGGACACTTTCAAGAAAGTAAAAGGACAACCCACAGGATGGGAGAGAATATTTGTAAGTCATGTATCTGACAAGGGCCTAGTACACAGAATATATAAAGAACTCTTACAACTAAACAACAAAAAAAGACAGATAATCCAAATTTTCAGTGGGCAAAGGATGTGTATAGACATTTCTCCAAATAAGACATGCAAGTGGCCAATAAGCACACGAAAAGATGCTCAGCATTATTAGCCACAGGGGAAATGCAAATCAAAAACCACAATAAAATATCACCTCCCATCTGCTGGAATTGTTATAATTAAACAATAACAAATATATGAACAAAAAACAAAGATTAGGATGTGGAGAAATGGAAATCCTTATATATTGCTATAGGAATATAAAATAATTAAAGCCACTTTGGTAAAGTTTGACAGTTCCTCAAAAAGTTAAATATAGAATTACCATATGACCTAGAAATTCCATTCATACACATATACCCAAGAGAACTGTAAACATATATTCAAACAAAAACTTGTACACAAGTGTTCATATTAGTATTATTCATACTAGCCTAAACTAAAAACCAACTCAAGGGTCTGCCAAGTGATGAATAAATAAACCAAATGTGGTATATCCATACAATTGAATATTATTCACCCATAAAAATTAATGAAGACCTCACATCCATTAGGATGGCTATTACCATTTTTTAATTTTTTTAAAGAAAGTGACAAGTACTACATTGTGAAGAAATTAGAACCCTTATGCATTGTTGGTGGGAATGTAAAATAGTGCAGCTGCTATGAAAAGCAGTATGGTGGTTCCTCAAATAATTAAAAATAGAACTGCCATACAATCTAGGAATTTCATGTATAGGTATATATCTGAAATAATTGAAGGCAGAGTCTCAAAGAGATATATGTACATCCATCTTCATATCAGCATTATTCACAATAGCCAAGAGGTGGAAGCAACCCAAGTGATCATCAACAGGTAAATGAATAAAGAAAATGTGGTATATGTATATGTATTAGCCTGTTCTCACATTGCTATAAACCACTACTTGAGACTGGGTAATTATAAAGAAAAGAGGTTTTATTGGCTCACAGTTCCACAGGCTGTACAGAAAGCATGGGTTGGGGAGGCCTCAGGAAACCTACAATCATAGCAGAAGGCGAAGGGGAAGCCAGCACATCCTACATGGCTGGAGCAGGAGGAAGAAAGAAAGTGAAGAGGAAGATGCTACACACTTTTAAGCAACCAGATCTCGTGAGGACTCAATCATGAGACAGCATGAGGGGGATGGTGCTAAACCATGAGAAACTACCCCATGGTCCAATCACCTCCCCTCAGGCCCCACCTCCAACATTGGGAATTATAATTCAACATGAGATTTGGGTGGGGACACAGAGCCAAACCATATTAACACATGATGGAATATTATTCGGCCTTAAAAATGAAGGAAATTCTGAGACATGCTACAACATGAAGGAACCCTGAGGACGTTATGCTAAATGAAATAAACCAGTCACAAAAGACAAATACTATATGATTCCACTCATATGAAGTTTCTAGAGCGGTCAAATTCATGGAAACAGAAAGTAGAATGGTGGTTGCCAGGGGCTGGAGGGAGGGGGAAATGGGGAGTTATTTAATAGGTATAGAGTTTCAGTTTTGCAAGATGAAAATGTTCTGGAAACTGTCTGTATAACAATGTGAATGCACTTAACACTACTGAACTGTATACTTTAAAATGGTTAAGATAATAAATTCTATGTTATATGCATTTTACCACAAATTTTTTTTTGAGATGGAGTCTTGCTCTGTTGCCCAGGCTGGAGTGCAGTGGCGCAATCTCAGCTCACTGCAACCTCCACCTCCTGGGTTCAAGCGATTCTCCTGTCTCAGCCACCCTAGTAGCTGCGATTACACGCATGTGCCACCACACTGGCTAATTTTTGTATTTTTATTAGAGGCGGGATTTTGCCATATTGACCAGGGTGATCTTAAACTCCTGACCTCAGGTGATTTGTCATCCTGGGCCTCCCAAAGTACTGGGATTATAAGCATGAGCCATTGTGCTTGGCCTAATTTTTTTTTTTTTTTTCGGAGTCTCATTGTGTCGCCAGGCTGGAGTGCAGTGGTGCCATCTCGGCTCGCTGCAACCTCTGCCGCCGGGTTCAAGCTGGGTTCAAGAGATTCTCCCGCTTAAGCCTCCTGCGTAGCTGGGACTACAGTTGTACGCCACCATGCCCAGCTAATTTTTGTATTTTTAGTAGAGACAGGGTTTCACCATTTTCACCAGGATGGTCTCGATCTCTTGACCTCGTGGTCTGCCCACCTCAGCCTCCCAAAGTGCTGGGATTACAGGCATGAGCCACCGAGCCAGGCTTGAGTTTTACTATTTTAGACACCCCATGTAAGTGAAATCATGCAGCATTTGTCATTCTGCCAATGGGTTCTTTTACTCAGCACAGTGTCCTCCAGGTTCATCCCTGTTGTCGCATGTGGCAGAAATTCCTTCTTTATTTACACTGAATATGATTTCAGTGTATGTGTATCTTTTCTTTTTATTTTTAGTTTGCACGTAACAGTTGTACATACTCATGGGATGTAAAATGATACTTAGATACTTGTATACAATGAGTAATGATCAAATCAGGGTAATTAGTGTATTCATCACCTCACTCCATCCACCTCCCATCTCTCAGCCTCTAATACTCACAATTCTACTCTCTAGTTCCATGAGCTCAAAATGTGCTTTTTAGCTCCCACTTATGAGTGAGAACATGCAGTATTTATCTTTCTGTGCCTGAATTTTTTTCTTTTTTTT
>NW_012117376.1:11266945-11366569 GCF_000951035.1 Colobus angolensis palliatus
TTTTTTGAGACGGAGTCTGATTGTGTCGCCAGGCTGGAGTGCAATGGCGTGATCTCAGCTCACTGCAGCCTCCGCATCCCAGATTCAGGCGATTCTCCTGCCTCAGCCTCCTGAGTAGCTGGGACTCCAGGCGTGTGCCACCTTGCCCAGCTAATTTTTGTATTTTTAGTAGAGACAGGGTTTCATCATGTTGGCCAGGATGGTCTCCATCTCTTGACCTCATTATCCACCCACCTCGGCCTCCCAAAGTGTTGGGATTACAGGGGTGAACAATATTTAAAAAAAAAAAAAAGAAAGAAGAGTGAAATAGGGATACGTGCAGTACATCAGCCAGATGAAGACTACAGCTTCAAACAGGAGTACAAGGTGCACATTGGCCCCAATCCAGTAGGACCCCCACAGGGGTCTCACCTGGATCCTCTTCTCAGTGGAACCTGACCCTGGTCTGACCTTAACCTGACTCTGGTCATCAACCTAATTCACTTTTGACCTTGATCCTGCTCCAATCAACAATTCACTCGGCATTACATGAAGTGAAAGAAGCCAGTCACAAAGGCCATGTATTGTATGACCCTTTTCATATGAATGTCCGGGATAAGCAAATCCACAGAAATAGAAAGGAGACTCGTGGTTGATAGGGGCTAGGGGTGCTAGGGGAGGGAAAGGGGAGTGACTGCTAAAGAGTACTGGATTTCTATCCAGGGTGATAGAGCTGTTCTGGGAATTAGATAATGGTGACAGTTGTACAACTGTCCACTGAATAGGCCAGGCACAGTGGCCTCACGCATGTGATCCTAGCACTTTGGGGGGACAAAGTAGGCAGATCATCTGAGGTCAGGAGGTTGAGACCAGCCTGGTCAACATGGCGAAACCCCGTCTCCACTAAAAATACAAAAATTAGCAGTGCATAGTGGCGCATGCCTGTAATCCCAGCTACTGGGGAGGCTGAGGCAGGAGAATCGCTTGAACCTGGGAGGCAGGTGTTGCACTGAGCCAAGACTGTAGCATTGCACTCCAGCCTGGGTGACAAAGTGAGACTCCATCTCAAAAAAATAAAATAAAATAAATAAAAATAAAAACCACCAAATTGTACACTTGAACATGGTAACTTTTACAGTGTGTGAATTATATCTCAATTCTTTAAAATCCCAATTGAGCAATATTTCTGCAAAATATCTCACCAGTAACCCTCAAAACTGTCAAGTTCAATAAAACAAGGAAAGGCTGAGAAACTGACACAGCCAAGAGGAGACAAGACAACTCAATGTAAATGTGATATCCTCCATGGGATCCTAGAACAGAAAAGAGATATTAGGCTAAAACTAAGGAAATCTGAATCAAGTGCAGACTTCAGTTAATAATAAGGTATCCATAAAGTATCCCTACTGGTTCATTATTTGTGACAAATGTACCACACTAGGGTAAGAGTATAATAGAGGAAACCAGGTTTGGTGGAATATGGGGACTCACTCTGGACTATCTTTGCAACTTTTCTGCAAATCTAAACCTATTATAAATAAACAGTGTACTGATTTTAAAAGAAATCAATTTGTCATGTCACACAAACAGCGCCAGGCTGGTGTGAAGAGCTTGCTGGGAATTTCACAAGCTATTTGAATTCAGTCCCCACTGGCTCCAAAGCACTGTCTGGAAAACCCCCAGATTCCCTAGCCCCACCCCTCCTGAGCTCTTGACCCTGCCGGGTGCCAGTGAATTCCACCCAAATAGTTTGCCATATAAGTGCCGGTTTCTTTCATCAATGCAAACACTCCTTTATCAGGGGAAACACAGGAGCCTAGGGGATAACAGGGTCCCAGGGTCAGGCGGGCCTTGACATGAATCCTGAGGCTACCTCTTTCTTGCTGTGTGATCAGAGAAAGGCCATACTCCCAGTCTCAAGGCACCTGGGGCCGAGGGCAACAGTGTCACTTGTCTTACGCTGCCAACTGCATTTGCAGAGCCTCTTGTGTTGTCCTTGGACTTAGCCAGGAAGAGCTGCCTGGCTTTGGCTCTGTCTTCCTGACATTATCCTGACCAGGTGGTGCTATTTGCTCATCCTCGGCCACTGGGAGCTTACCTTGTGCCACTTTCTGATCCCCTGAGAGCACCAGCCCTTCCTGGAGCCTTCTCTCACCTCCTCCTTCCCCTGGAGGACTCTCTGCTGAGCTCTCCATACAGCTTCCGTGAAAAGCATGACAAACTCTTTGTCTCCCAATGCCCTCTTTCCGAGCTCCTAAGAGTTCTCTGAGCAGGAGAAAATGTTCTATCTGGAAATAGAAGCACACGTTTTGTGTGCTGGCTGCAGCTGTCTCCCAAGAATCATCTCCCAGTGCCACCTTCCAAGTCCTGGGCCAAATTCTCAAACTAAAGGAGATTAAAGACAGATCATGCTCTACTCTGCTCCGCTCCAGCCTTCCTCTGTCAGGAATGACAGATAATTATTATTAGTCTTTCCAACTTTACAGTCAATTCTAGTAATAACAATCCCAATGCAACAGCTACTATCTGTGGGCATTCACCACGTGCCAACAGTGGACTGGGTACTTTTCAGCCATCATCTCAAGAAATGCTCTCAGTAATCGCGATACCTCTACTGGATAGTAATAACTGTATCCTCACTTAGCATATAGGAAAACTGAGGCTCAAAAAGGGTTCGTAACCTTCCAAGGACACACAGCCAGTGAGTGGCAGAACTGGGATTCGAACTCAAACAGGTCTTTTTTTTTTTTTTCTCTTAGAGACGGGTGTCTCTATATGTTGCCCAGGCTGGAATACGGTGGGCATTCACAGGTGCAATCCTAGCTCACTGCAACCTCCAGCTCCTGGGCTCAAGCGATCCTCCCATCTCAGCCTCCTGATAGCTGGAATTACAGGCACGTGCCACCACGCCCAGCCCAAATGTATCTTCATCCGGAGTGCTTGCTCTTAAGCACCACGTCATACTTTTTCCCTAGAGATGTTTTGTGAAACAAACAAACAAAAAATGATCTCCATGATGAAAGAAATTTGGGGAACGTCACCGTTTTCATTCTCTTCATGGAGGTTCACCATGGGCATGAGTGTGTTGGAAGGCCTGAGATGTTCTGCAGGGATCAGACCTGTTTAATCTTGTTTAAAATTTGTCAAATTCATTGTTAAAAATGAACATTTATTTTTTTTGTTTACTTGTAAATGAACCACTTTGTCATCTTTTTCAGCTAGTGTTCTCCGGAACGCGCTTTGGGAAACACTGCATTGCTAAGTCACAACTTTCCTAGCCCCTGCTGCAGCTTCTGGGCATGATAGAGCAGTGGTGTGCTTCCCTCTCACCAGGAACAACTGGGAAGCTAGATAAAATATATGAAACGCCCCATCTCTACTAAAAAATACAAAAAACTAGCCAGGCAAGGTGGCGGGAGCCTGTAGTCCCAGCTACTCAGGAGGCTGAGGCAGGAGAATGGCGTAAACCTGGGAGGTGGAGCTTGCAGTCAGCTGAGATCCAGCCACTGCACTCCAGCCTGGGTGACAGAGCGAGACTCCATCTCAAAAAAAAAAAAAAAAAAAATTATATATATATATGAAACGACTGTTTTCAGATACTGGGCAACCAGTAACTCAGGACTGCAATCCTTGAGAAGAAAAAACAAGGCGAGTCACATGACTGCCTACATGCGTGTCCCAAGGCAGGTGTGGCTGTTCTCTCAGTCCCAAGACCTGATCTCCAGGACCAGAGTGGGATGTCCTTGGGAATGCTGAGCAGAACAGCCGGAGAGAGTGTGGTCCTGGGGGCTGGAGGGAGGGTGGTTTCCCCAGGTGTGAGGGTCACTGTGCTCCTCTTGACCGGCTCCCCATTGGCTGCGGCCCCACACGGGTTGGCAGTGGAACTACCTGCACAGGAGAAAGGCTCCCATTCAGGTGTCTCGTGTTAATCTGCAGAGGGGTTGGCAGTAGCCACTAATTTCCGATTTGCTTGTCTTTGAATGGGGGTGATTGCTGGGAGTTGCCAGTGTTCCAGGTTGTTCTCTGGAAGACGGGGAGGAAGAAGGGGCTGTCATGGGCTCTGCGGAGCGCTGCCTTCTGCAGGGAGTGCGGTGAAGGCTTGTGGGGTGGAGTGAGGGGATAATGAGATCATAGCCCAGCAGGGCCGCAAGGGCCCTCAGAGACCACCTGATCTGACCAGCTCATTCTACAGGTGGAACTGAGATTCGGAGGGAGGGCACAAGCCCAGGGCCACACAGTGTGGGCCTGCCTAGGCTGCTTGGCTCCAGCCATCAACCCAGCCATCCTTGGCATTGGCTGCACCTCCCCACCGCCATAGCCCCCCAGTATCTCTGGGGCTCCCCATGCTGGAGTGTGTGTGTCAGGAACCCCTTTGTCTTTCTCTGACTGCAGGAGACCAGTGCAGCGGTGGGGTCACTGAGGTCACTAGCCTCCTGGGGGGCTCCCTAAGGCGTCCTTGTGGTCAGAAGGACTCCCCGTACCACACAGGGCAGCTGCACCCTGCAGTGCACGTGGCAGACCTTCTGCAGCACATCAACCAGATGAAGACGGCTGAGGGTTACGGCTTCAAGCAGGAGTACAAGATGCATGCCGGCCTGGGACCAGCAGGACCCCTGCACAAGCCTCGTCTGGCTCCTCCTTTCTGTGGACCCTGACCCTGGTCTGACCTTAACCTGACTCTGATCATCAACCTAATTTATTTTTTACCTTGACCCTGACCCTCAACTTAATCCCGCACTGACCAGAATTCTGAACCTGAATCTCATTCCAGTCTCCATTAAGAATATAAAGCCTTATTCTAATCCTTATCAGACCTTGACCTTACCTTCTGGATTTTGACCTTGAACCTTATCCTAATATTTATCTGAATTTTGACCGTTATCATAACCTGATCCTCATTCTGTACGTTCTCTGAATTTTGACCTTCTTCTATCACTTTCCTCTCCCCATGTCTTAGTGTTGAACCCTGGTCCCTACCCCAGCCTTCACTGTGGCTAAGCTCCCAGTCTACCCATTTTATTCCCGCCAGGAAGTTGACCACCACTTTTCTTCTTTGCAGAGCTACACTGAAGCCTGGATGCTTGACGAAGAAACAAACTCAAGCACCCATGCCTGCCTGTGAGTCTTGGGGAAGAGCCTGGGGCTCAGTGGAGTGGGTCGGAGGCACTCAGACAGAGCACAGCAGGACATGTGTGTGCGTGTGCAGGCATCTGTGCTTCTGCATTTGTCTCATGCATGTGTGTGCCTATGTGAGGGTGGCATTTGCACATATACATGCATATGCCCATGTGTGTATCGTATGTGTGTGCATATGTATGTGTCTGTGAGAGGGTGTGTGCTTGGTATGTGTGTGTGCATGTGTGTATAGGAGGCATGTGTTCTCTGTGTATGTGTTGTGTGTGTATATGTGTGCATTAGGGGAATTCTCAGTGCTGTGAAAGGTGCTGTGGGAATGCTTGTGTGCCACGCAAGAAGGCCCTGTCTGAGATAATAGCTGGAGGGATCAAGTTGTGGTATTTGGAAGGACTTTGAATTAGTCCGTTCTCACACTGCTATAAAGATACTGCCCAAGACTAGGTAATTTATAAAGGAAAGAGGTTTGACTGCCTCACAGTTCCACATGGCTGGGGAGGCCTCAGGGAACTTACAGTCATGACAGAAAGGGAAGCAAGGACCTTCTTCACATGGCATCAGGAGAGAGAAGCATGAGCAAAGGAGAAACTTGCCAAACACTTAAAAAACCATCACCTCTCTTGAGAACTCGTTATCATGAGAACAGAATGGAGGAAACTGCCCCCATGATCCAATCACCTCCCACCAAGCTGCTCCCGCAATACCTGGGGATCATGGAGATTACTATTCAAGAGGAGGTTTGGAAGGGAACACAAAGCCTAACCATGTCAGATTTCCATACAGTAAAGGAGGTGGCCCAATAAAGCAGCTAAAAGTATAGGCTTTGAAGTCAGATACACCGGGGACCACTCCCTGGTTTGCATTGGGAGGCCTTTAGCAATTCACATGACTTCCCCAAGCCTCAGTTTTCATACCTATAAAATAAACATAGTGGTATCTTTCTTCATGATAACCACATACACATAGACATATTATTACCCATTTATTAGGGAAAACTGGGGCTGAGAATACAGTAATGCACCTAAGGTTACACAGTTGAGCCAGGAGCTCTCTCCTGAGCTCTGTCCAGGCTATGCGACTTTGCACAGGAAGAAGGCATTGAAATCCACCCAGTGGTGAAGGGGTCATCAGACAAGATAATCTCTAGAGTCCCAGAGACTGTGATTTGGAAAGAGTGAGGAGTGATGGGGGGTGAGGGAGCGGGCAGGTGGGGCGGAGCTGGGCAGTGTGAGTTAATGCCCATGTTGGTTACTCTTTTGCAGTGTCAACTAGACCAGGGCCTCTTTCTAGCCCTTGATTTCTCCATCCATAAAACAAAGCTAAGAGCCCCAGCCAGGCCTCCCGCATGAGGCTGTTAGAGGCCCACAAGCCTCATTTCTCATGGGCACTGAACTTGGTCACCTGGCACTGGACATGCAGGAACATTGCTCTGCTGTCCTGGAACCGTGACAAGAGCCACAGCATGGACATCCTGCCACCCAACCACTGCCTGCCCTTCCTCATCTTCACCGACAAGAACCCTAACAACTGAATCTGTGAGGACTCAGGGACAAAGCAAACCCAGAGACCCTCAAACCCCATCTAGACTTGGGGAGCAGGCCTGAGAACACTAGAGGGGTCCCCTGTGTGCTCCTGTGCATCTCCCTTGGAACCAGGCCTGTGGGGAGATTCCTCTCCCCTCCAAGACTCCTCCACTCAGGATATCAAAACCAGTGTTCCCTCCTCAGTGTGTCCATCTGTACCCTGGGGGCCTGGAGAGAAGGCTTGCTAAGGGTCCTTCCAGTCCTAAAGGTCTGAATTTGTGAGGGTTGCACTGGGGCTCCCTGGCCCTGATGGGAATGGACCCATCAGGTGGAGAAGCTCTGGAACGGCCCTCCCTTCTGCTGCGGTCCTTGAGGCCCCTGATGCCTGACCCCAGCTATGTGGATCCTGTTGGATCAGAAGCCAGGAGGCCTTGATTCTCAGATGGCCCTGAACTTGTCATTGAGTCTTTTGGGGATGGTCAAGTCTGCAAGGGACCCCATCAGACACCTAGGCCTGAGTTTTGGAGTCTGGCTGGGCCTGGCCTTGAGAAACTACCAATCATAAGCCTTCAGAAAGTCCTGGATGGGGGAGAGTCCCTTGTTTCTCCATACACTGCCCCTTACAGGATTACCAAGGGTAGGTCAAAGTTTGGTCAGGGCCCAAGTCAGGGTCAAGGGCAGAAGAAGCCAGACATGGACCAGGGTGGTGGGAGCCTGTGCCAGCCCCTAGGTCAGGAGGGCAGCGGTTAGAGCTCAGGAGAGGAAGGGGGACATGACACAGGGTAGGGTGTGGCAGGTCACCAGGGGAGCCTGGTGGCTGGAGCTCTAATGGGAGAAGGCTGGGTGCCAGCTCACCTAACAGGATGAGCTTGGGAGCAGGGAGCAGAGTGAGGGCTTGTCACTGCCTGGGCAGCCTGGGTTGGGATATCATAACCTCTTGGTCATGGAATTGAACCTGGAAGGAGCCCAAGAGATCCATTCATTTATTTAAGTGTATTTATTGAACCCCTGCCATTTGCTGAGTCCTGGGGATGCTGAAGTGGACAAGATGGGCAGAAACCTCTGCTTTCCCAGATATTACGTGGGAGAGGCAATAAACACATAAGGATGGAGTGGACCATTGGGAACTGGGTAGCACCACGAAGAGCCAGCAGGCAAGAGAAGTGGTTCATGGGACTCCCACATAACAGCTGCAAGACCCTGGGCATCAGATGCTCTCTCCAGGCCTCAACTTACTCCTCTGTAAACTGAGGACCATCCTTTTCTGATGAGATAAGGTAGTGATTAAGTGCCTTACACAGTGCCAGGCATGCTGAAAGAGCTCACTTTACAAACACAGGGCAGAGACAGGAGTAGAGAAGACGCAGCCCTGCTGGGGATGACCGTCCCGCTGCCCCAGCCCAGCCCATTCCCAGCCCCAGCCTCCTCATGGGGTAGAGAGGGAGGAGGAGCAGGGTGGCTGGTAGGAACCCAGGTCACTCCTGGCTCATCACAAACATGATGTGTGACCTTGGACAAGAGACTTCCTATTTCTGAGTGTCAGTTTCTTTCTATGACAGCTGGCTCTATGAGGCACTCATTCTGTTTGCACACTGGTTGACGCTCTTTCCCTCAGTTTCTCCACTGATTCTTCAGAAGATACCACCTACGCTAATGACCTCAGGAGTCAACATCCTTTCATCTGAATTTAAAGTTTATGAGACAATGGCCTGGGCAACATGGTGAAATCCATCTCCACAAAAAAATTAGCTGGACGTAGTGGCTTGCACCTGCAGTCCCAGCTACTTGGGGAATCACTTGAATCTGGGATGTCGAGGCTGTAGTAAGCCAAGGTCATGCCACTGCACTCCAGCTTGGGTGAAAAAGTGAGACCCTGTCGCAAAAAGAAAAATAATAATTTTATGAAACAGTATGATCTTCTATAGATTGACGTCATCTCTTCTTACCAGCCAGCGATTCTGAGGTGCACCTTTGGACAGCGCTCTGGGCTTTCTGGGAAAGTGTTTAGAGAAGGAGCAGTAGCACCACTGCCTCCAAGAAGCCACAGTCCACCAGGGGAAAGAGAGACCACGGCACCATTAGCGGCTACTCCATGGGGAGGCAAGCTTTTCGGGTTTGCAGATGACAGGCTCTTGGAGGAAAAACAAGTGTTTTGGACGAGGGCAAAATAGAAATCCCCAGAGGCCAGAGCTCCAGACTGAGACTCACACGATGGGATTTAAAATGCAATCGTGAATTAAACATGCAGGGCAGAATAAGTCAACAGCTCAGGTATAGAGGAGGGAGCCAGGCCTTCAGAGGGGCTGACAAGGAGTTCAGCATGAGTCCATAGAGCTGCATGTGTCTCTCATGTCACATGTCCCTGGGTTGCTGTCCCCACCCCCAGCCAGCCCATTCCCAGCCAAGACTCTTCCTGTAGGGTGGAGGGGCTCCAAATCTGGCTAGCTTAATAACAACAGCAACAACAATGATGGGAACAGCCACCAGTTCCCAAGTGCCTCCTCTGTTTTGTATACATATACTCATGATCTCTCTCCTTGCAAGTTTGCATGGTGAATATTGTTGATACCATTTTACACAAGAGAAAACTGAAACTAAGAAAAGCTAAGGAATAGAGAGCTAGTAAGTGGCAGAGCTGAGATCTATACCACATTCTCACTTCAAAGCCCAAACACTTCCATGCACATCCTGGTGCTTTTCAGACCATGTAAATAGTGACATGGAGTCTAGATAAAGGAAGGTGAGAGTCCTGTTCAACTGGGAGGCCCAAATCCTTGTGCCATCTGAGAGTCAGACCTCAAGAGAATCATGAATAAGCTAAACCTTGCCTAAAGACAGGGTCTCCAGCCTGAGAAGGGCATGGGGGAGATCACATTGTCTAATTAATTCACAAAGTGCCTGTTAAGTATTAAGTATTAAGCCACCTTCGAAGCACTGGAAATATAGGGGTGAAAAACGGGCAAAGTTCCCACTGTCCTAGAGCTTACATTCCAGTGGGAGACAGATAATAACCATGTAAGTATATATCAGGATGTGATACGTTCTGAAATAAAGAAAAAAAAATCATGACTAGAAAGAGGCTTAAAGCAGGTGGTCAGGGAAGACCCCTCTGAGAAGGTGACAATTAAGTAGAGACCTGAATAAAGTGAAGGAGTGAAGCTTGCTGATAGTTGTCAAAAGATGCTCAGTCACAGGGAGCAGCAGGTGCAAAGGCCCTGAGGTTGGAATGAGCACGATATGCTCAAGGACAAGGGAGAGGCCACCGTGTCTGGAGACAAGGGTAGAAGAAGAGGTGTGAGGAGTGAGTGGGAGATCATTTCAGGTCTACAGGCCATGGCAGAGTTTGAATTTTCTTTTTAGTGTTGACAGAATTCACTGCAGGGTTTTGAGCAGGAGAGTGACATAATCTGATCTGTGTTAGAAAAAGACTTCTGTGGCTACTGGGTGGAAAAGAGGCTGCTGGTGAAAATGGAAGCAAGGAGAACAGGGAGGAAGGATCACAGAAATCCAGGAGCACTAGGGTGGGGGCCAAGGAGGGCAGGAGAAGTGGTCACTCACAAGTGGAGTTATTGAAGGAATGTAGTGCTTGTTGTAAAAAACAGAGGCTCAGGTGGACACAAGAGCTGATCTTCAACTTTGGAAGGGCTGTCAAGTGGACTAGAAGTTGGGCCCATTCTGTAGTCTGCAAAAGGTCAGATCTAAGACCAAGGGGTGAGGTAGTGACCTTCTTATCACTGGAGGTGCACTGCAGAAGTTAACTCACAGGGTTGTAAGGTGTAGTGGACAGAGTTGAGCTTTTGGAATCAGGCAAATCTCAATTCATAGCCTCCCTTTTCAGTTTATTATATGTGCTGCCTTGGGCCACTTTCTGGACCTCAGTTTCCTCATCTGTAAATTAGAACCAATACCTATCACATTGGACTGTTCAATAGAATATGTAAAGTATCCAACACTGTACCTGGCACATAAAAGGTGCTCAAAAAGTGGCAGTGATGTTGGAGATGATGATGGTGATGATGATGATGATGGCAATTATGGTGATGATGATGGTGAAAAGAATGAATATGATGATGGTGCTGGTGATGATGATGAAGACAGTGATGAGGATGAGTGATGAAGACAAAAGTGATGGTGATGAGGATGTTAACAATGGTGAAATTATTTTTATGATCGGCAGTGGTTGTTGTGGAAGAAATCCTAGCACCAAACAGAATATAACTAGAAGATCACTAAGCCTCTGTTCAAATGCTAAGATTTAATGAGAAAATGCTCTATGTGCTGGCTCACTTTATCTATTGACACCATCATCCCCTCTGTTCACTCTGAGAGTGCTAGAGACAGTGGATCAGAGACTCTTGTACCACCAGACTTAGTCTCTGGACAGGGAAGTTCTGACCCAGCTGGTGACTAACACAGTGCATCCCCTGTTCTGGGTAGCCATGGGAGCCAAGGAGGAAGCCATGGCCAGCTTGGGGGAGGTTTTATTTTTCCCACCAGCATTTCATAGTCTCCCACGTGCTATACCTGCTCATCCAGTTATAGTCAGAGATTCACAGGTCAGTAAGAAACTCAGACATCTTTTTATCCAGCTAACTCCTCCCATTTAACACATGGGAAAGCAAGCCTAGAAGAAGAGTCGACAGGCTCAAGGTCACAGGCAAAGTCCAGGTGTCCTGACTTACCATTTCACTCTCTTTCCACTTCCACAAAATGCATCTACTTGTGCCAGTTATCAATTTATTGGCCCTCAGCTCCAAGCTCAGCTTTCAATGCCTGATCTATAATGGTGGACTGAATTCCTTTTAGCACCTCTCCTGTGCAGTGAACATGTTAAGCTTCTTCAGTAGAAGGCCCTGAATGAACATTGCAGGAGGAAGGGGCTTCTCCTGCTGGTTCCAGCGCTTCACAGTCGGTCAGCAGCATGCATCTGAGGACATCCATTGATGCTCTACCCCAGCCATGCTCTGGGAACACGTGGTCCCTTGTGACCTCGCAGCCTTACCTTGGCCTAGTGATCACCTTCCTGTGGCTGCTGTGATAACTACACACACAAAGCTGTCAAATTCCCAGATTCCTTCTTTGTTTCTGCTCCACCATCCTCAGTGGTGCATGACTTTATCCTAAAGGTTACCTCTTGGTTACATGATGGCTACTGGAGTTTCAGCCCACAAGAGCTGCACTCCAGGCAGGAAAAAAGGGGGGAAAGGAAAGGAAAAGGGGACTCCTGTCAATTGAATAAATTCCCATCAATGAATTTTCCTGGAAGCTGCACCCACCACCTCCACTCACATTTCACTGTCCATTCCCATCTGCAAGGAAAGCTTGGGACACAAAGCCATACCCAACAGCACTGGCCCCTTGTTACTAAAGAAGGGGTGACTAGATTCTGTGCAGACTACCGACAGCCTCTCCTGCAACCGGCAACCAGGAGACTTAAATGTGGGCAAAGAGAGCCTGCCATTGGTACTCCACCCACAGAACTCCCTCCAATAAGTCCCCTGAGGGTGGGGGATCCCTTTGTACTTAATCTGCTTTAAAAATAGTTAAAGATACTTTAATATTCTGCTTCTTACAGTATTTTTTAAACATAAAAAAAAGAAAATCGAAATCCCTCTTAATCTCATCAAGCAGAGATTAAAAATTGCTAGTATTTTTTGCATACTTTCTTCTGGGATTTCTTTTTCTTCACAGATTTAGAGTGTACTTTATATCCAGGCCTATATGTTGCTTTTTTCTCTCGCTCTTATTTTATCAGTATTTTCTCAATGTGAATTACTTTCTGACTGTGTCCTTTTTAATGGCTGCATAATATTCCATCTTATGGTTGTTCTGTAACTGAGGTAGTTAATCCTCACATTGTTAGGCATTTTGATGGCTCCCATATAAGTCTGACCATTATAAATTATACTGGGATGACCAGCCCTACCCATAGATTTTGGTCTCCATCTCTGATTCTTCCTTGGGATAGATCTGTGGTCTCAAGTCAACAGGTATGAGTATTTTTAAGGCTTTGCCTATATTTTGCCCAAGTGGCTCTTCCAGGTGGCAGGCCTGTGTTCCACTGGCTGTGGAGTCCAAGAGCCTCTTCAAACGGGTTTCTGAGGCCTCCCTCACACTTTTTCAGCGTCTTCTCTAACTCAGGCCTCCGCCTCCACTCCCTGGCTCCCTTGGGAAAAACAATGAAAAAGTTTATATTCTGAAATATCTAATCATGTATTTATCTCTAACTGCTTGAAAAAGTCAACATAATTACTCTAGTCCCATTAAGTTTAATTTGCAGCAAATTATGTATTTAGCGTGAAGTTGGGGGTGCGTTGCTGGATGAAGCGAGTAAGGTTTGGCTATTTAAAACGGGCGCTGGCGACAACAGCGCAGGCTGGTTAAGCTGCAGCAGGTCCTTGCAGAGGAGGGGCTCTTCCCAGGTGGGCGCTCCAGCCGAGGCCCCTCTGCGTTCACCTGCGCCGTGACCACTTCCCTCCGCCCTCTCCCCTCCTCCGCTCCTCCTGGGGCCGCTCTCCAGGGTCCTGAAACGAGACCAGCCCCTGGCAGAGCAGCGCGGGGAGCCAGGGGTCCCACACCCAGATGCGCCCCTCACCGCGAGGGACGAGCTTCGGCGGATAAATGCCCAGCTCCCCTTGAGGGAGAGAGTCAGCACCCCACACACACAGTCCCTGAAATGGCCCTGGGAGCGAGCCGCCGCCCCTGCCTTGTGATCAGCCTCTTCCCGCCAGGCTATCCCCTCCCCACTGTGCTTCCTGGGATCGCCTCCCAAATCAGCCGCCTGCGCCTTGCAGGGACCCCACCCAGACAGCAGGGATCAGTCGCGGCTGGAGTACAGGGGAGGGGTCGAGAGACGCTGGGAGGGGGCCTGTGGACTGCGATGGACAGAGCGGAGGGAGAGGAGAGAGGTCAGCGCTGAGACCCAGCTGCCTGCTCCGGCACCGCGGTTCCTTCCCTCATTTCCTTACACACTGTATTGTTTTTGTTCTGGTAACGTTCTTGGTAATCCTTCTCATAGCCGGGTGGTGGTGGTGGTGGTTGTTTTGAGACAGGGTCTGGCTCTGATGCCTAGGATGGAGTGCAGTGGAGTGATCTCCTCACAGTCCTTTTTGATCAAAGCAACATAGCAACACTCATGCCTTGTATAATCCCCTCCCGCTGAGTGCCAGCAGGACCTGTGATTTGCTTCTCCTTAACAAAATGTGGCAAAGGTGATGGGATGTCACTGCCATGGCTGGCTTATGAGATATGTGTGTGTTATGTGCTATATGTGTATCACATAACACGTATGCATGCACACATGTAGATGTAAATACATGTCTATTTGGCTGTATGTAAAAACACATGGCCATCATGGAACCACACATGAGACTCTCTCCTTTGTTGGCTCTGGGGAAGCTGCCTTTTCATGAGAGCCTGGTTCAGAAGGCCACATGGCAAGCAGCTGCAGACAGCCCCTACAAACTGAGAGCAGCCCCTGACTGATGGCCAACAAGAAAACATGGACCTCAGTCATGTGGCTGCAAGGAGGTGAATTCTGCCAACAATCTGAAGGTGCTTGAAAGCAGAACTTCTTCATTCAAGCCTCTGATAAGAATGCAGCCTTCTGAGACCTCAGAGGACCCAGCACCCTAGGCCAGACTCCTGACCCATGGAAACCAGTGAGATGACAAATGTGTGTTGTTGTAAGACACTTCATTTGTGTCATTTTTTTTTCAGCAATGAAAAACTAATACACCAAGGAAGAACAGTTTTAATGGAAAGGCAGAGGGGAAGGGGTTCAGGAGACCCCTATCTCACACTGTACACAACAATTAACTCAAAATGGATCATAGGCCTAAACAGAAGAACTAATACTACAAAGCTTTTATGTGACCTTGGGTTTGGTAAATATTTTACAAATATGACACCAAAAGCATGATTTATTTTAAAAAAATAACTTCAATTTCATCAAAATTTAAAACTTTTGGGCTCCAAAAGATACCATTAAGAAACTCAAAAGATGACCCACAGACTAAGAGACAATATTTGTAAATCATATATCTCATAAGGGACTTGTACTAGACTACACAAAGAACTCTTACAATTCAATAATAAGAAAACATGTACCCCAATTTAAAAAGGGCAAAAGATTTGCACAGACAGTTTACCAAAGAAGATGTAGGCCAAAGATATTAAAGAAGATCTTGGCCAAATGGCCAGTAAGTATATGAAAAGATGTTCAACATGCTTAGTCATTAGGGAAACACAAGTTCAAATCACAATGAGACACTTCTTTGCACCCATTACAATGGCTATAATCAAAACAACAGTCAATAGTGAGCGTTAACAAGGCTGTGAGGGTGTGGAGAAACTTAAGATCTCATACATTCCTGTGGGAATGTAAAATGGCACAGCCCTTTTGGAAAACAGTTTGGCAAATTCTTAAATTATTAAACATAAACATAAACTTACCCTACAGCCCAACAGTTTTACTCCTAACTCTATACTCAAGAGAAATGAAAACATATGTCCACACAAAAATTTGTATATGAAGGTTGATAGCAGCACTATTCATAATAGCTCAAAACTGAAAACAACCGAGAGTCCACTGACTGAAGAATGAATGTATAGAATATGGTATATCCATCCAATGGACTGTCACACAGCCACACAGCCATAGAAATGAACACAGTACTAATACATTCTACAACATGGATGAACCTTAAAAACACTATCTAGGTTTTTAGAAAGCCAGATAGGAAACCTCACATATTACATCATTCCATTTGTATGAAATGACTAGAAAAGGCCAATCTATAGAGACAGAAAGCAGCTTAGTGGCTACCTGGAGATGGGGGTGGAAAGAGGGAGTGATCCCAAATAGGCACAAGACATCTCTTTGTAGGGATTGTAATATTCTAAAACTGATTGTGGTTACGGTTGCCCGCTCTGCAAATTTACTAAAAATCTTTGAAATGTACTCTTAACATGGGTGAATTTGATGGCATCGCTCTGTGCTAGATTGCTACTGATAGGGTGTAAGCCTGGACTGGAGGAACATCTCATCATTGCTCGGGAAGAGCCTATTAGAGAAAGTTGAGCCCAAAGAGGGCAGCAGGATACTCTTGCAGACAAGACTTGGGAACCTGGATCCAGCCAGTTCTGACCTCGTTTTTTAATTACATGAGCCAGTGAATTACTCTTTGTTTTCTTGTCTGTTTTTATCTTAAGCCAGTTTGGGCTTCTTCCACTTGTAACCCAAAGATTCCTGACAAATACCATAATTCATAATGATTATCTCTGAAGCAGAAACTTTACAGATGGTGTTTGATTTTGTCACCACGAAAACCCTGTGTGTTAGGCACGGTGAACTCCATTTGTCAAGTGGGAAACTGAAACGGAACAGGCGAAGCGACTTCCCAAAGCCCCTTGACTAGTAAGTGCAGAGCCACAGTCTGAAGCCAGCTGTGTTGGAGCCCACATCCTGTTCTGAGCCCACTGCATGAGGCTGCCTCTCCCAACACAGGGCTTGGCCCAGAGTGGATGAACACCGGTGACTAGGACTGGCTTGGTTGCCCCAGGATATCCTCAGAGGAGTCAGGATGAATCAGATGTGGCTGTGGGTCTGTGTCTCCCTGCGACCCTGCTCCCCCTCCAGGCATTCAATACTTGTCCTCTCCTGAGTGCATGTGATCCCTCCTGACCAAGACTGTCTGAGGCCTCTCTTGGTCCCCATACCCCCAGTTTCCCTTCCCCCTAGGCCTCCATATGGAGCCCAGGGCCTGCTCAGAGGTCTGCCTCATATCACCTGCCAGCCTGGCAGCCAGCCTCTCTGCATGAACAGTGACCCCCTACCTTGCTCATTCCACTGCCAGGTGCCAAGTCCACCTGGGCATCTCTCTACCCCTGCCCTGGGCTGATGTTTCCCTCCTCTGCTTTTAAGGCTCAGCCCTGCATATCCTGCTGTTGTGGTTAATTTTATGTGTCAGCTCGAAGGGTGCTTTTGGATGAGATTAACATTTAAATCCGTGAACTTTGAGTAAGCAGATTACCCTCCATGATATGGTGGGCCTCGTCCAATCAGTTGAAGACCTGAATAGAACAGAAGACAGACACCCTCAAGCAACAGGAAACTTCTCCTGTAGACTGCCTTCAGACCTCCATACCATAGGCTCTCCTAGTCTCTGCCTGACAATCCACACTGCAAATTTTAGCCTCACCAACCTCCATAATCGTGTGAGCCAGTTCCTTAGAATAGACCTCTTTTATATCTATATGCACACATCCTGTTCGCACTGTCCTTCTGCAGATCCTTGACTAATACACCTTCCCAGACCAAGAGCCCAAAGTCCTTGGGGCTGTTAGGATGACCAGCAGGCGGCCGCCCAAAGCCAGCTCTTGGGAGCTGGAAACCACATCTTTGCTCAAGTCCTTCCCTGTCCCATCCTGCTACCCTCCTACCCTCCTCCCAGATAAGGATCCTTATCAGGCTTTGCTCTGGGAAACCTAACCTAAGCTAACTGATAGTGGGAATGGCTCTGGGAAGCAGGCTCTCAGATGGAATTGTGGAAACGGACCTCCCGTCACTGGCAGTAGGAGGTTGTGGTAGTTCCTGATGCAAGATAGCAGTGCAGTGGTTCAGACAGTCACCCACAGTGAATGGAGAAGGCACACGGGTTGGCGGGGGCATGGGGTGGTGTGCTCTGGCTGGTGCAAGTTCCCCAGCACTAGAAAGTATGGGGAGAAGACAATTATAGGGAAATTGGCATTGGGGGCCATTGTTAAGTGTCACTGACACATTGAGGACTGAAAATTACAGACTCAGATCTCTTAATCAGCAGTTTGAAGCGAAATGTTCACCAGAGAGCCTACTTGGCAGCAGAAGAGAGACATCCATCTCCTGCAGCCACAGACCAGACACAAGACCGCAGGGTAGCAGTGCGAGAGCTCCAAAGAAGGGAGAATTCTCTGCTAGGCAAGTCTTCTGTGCCAAAGCTAGGGCTCTATAGGAAAAGAGTATGACTCTGAAACATTTTTTTCAAGTCCATCTGGATGGGTGGACATGAGAGTCCAGATTCCCCCGGACCCTCTAGTCCTGCAGAAGTGGCACACTCACCCTTGTTGGAAGATAAGAGCCTTCTTGCTAGAAGACTATACAGAGGCCCCAGATTAGGAGGGAGCTTACAAAATAATGCTTTTTCAACATGTGCCCCGATGTCCCTTTTTCACCACCAGACTCATTACTAGGTTCCAATCTAATCATAAACCAACTGCCAAAGTATCAGGTATTCCCAAGGAGGAGACAGAGTACATATCCAAGCAGCTGCAGGAGCTGGCCACATGGCCCAGCAGGAACCAGGAAAACAGGTCGGCAGTGTATCCTGGGGTGCGGGATGAAGGTAGGCAGAATACGAAGCTGGCTCAGGAGATGCACTGACCTGGGGGCTGTCCTGTGACTTGGATTGAGTCCCCCGGGAAGGTCCTGCAGATGAACTTAGTGTGCTGCTGGAACAGCTCTCAGAATCTTGGGGAAAGCCAGGCCCAACAATACATGAAGTGGCAATGCCAGAATCACTTTGGCCTACTGTAGAGGAAGGGGTCAGGAGGCTCAGAGGCACAGGCATGAGGGAAAAGTTATAATATGCAAGACCAGAAAGCCACTAGTGGGTTCTGTTCCTCAGGGGCCCTGGAAAGTTCTGGTGATAGGGGCACTAGCAACACTGAGAAGCTTAGTGGTGGCTTAGCTCTGTGAATGAGAGTTGGTGTTAGGAGACTGTTCTAGAACAGTGTTCCCTGGCAGCTGTAGGGAAAGATAAGATCCCAATAGCAGACGGCACTTAACCATCAGAAATGAGCAGCATAATTATCATAATGGGCAGCAAGGTCGGAAGTGGAGCCTCATTAAATCTAAAAACTTTTAAGCTTCAAAAAGCACTGGTAAAAGATTGAAAAAGACAAGCCACAGACTAGAAGAAAATATCTGCAAATCTTATATCTAACGAACGACTTATTTCCAGAATATATAAAGAACTCTCAAGCTCAATAAAAAGAAAATAATCCAATTTTTTTAATGAGCAAAAGACTTAAACAGATGTGGGTGACAAATAAGTACATGAAAAGGCACTTGACATCTTTAGTTATTAGAAAAACACAAATGAAAACCGCAGTGAGATGCTACTACATGCCTATTAGAATGATTAAAATTAAAAAGACTGACATTATCAAATGATGGGAGGATGAGGAGCAACAGCAACCCCTCTGCATTGCAGGAGGAAGTGAAAAATGGCACGAGCCCTTTGCAAAACAGTTTGCAAGTTAAACATGCAACCAAGCATATGACCAGCCCATTCCACAACTAGATATCTTCCCAAGAAAAGTGAATATATAAGTTCGTGCAAAGACTTGCACACAAATTTTCATAGCAGTTTTATTTGCAATATCAAAAAACTGAAAACAACTCCAATGTCCACGACCAGGGGAATGGATTCACAAATGACAGTAGAGCCATACAATCGATTACTACTTAGCAATAAAAAAAGAGCAAACTTTGATACACGCAACAACTGGGTAAAACTAAAAATAATTAGGCTGAGTGGGAAACAAACAGGCAAAAGTACATGCCTTATAACTGAGTTATATAAAATTCTAAAAAAATGCAAACTAATCTATAGTGACAGAAAGCAGACCAGTGATTGCCTGGAGAAAGAAGGGAAGGAGAAAAGTTGGAAAAAAAGGAAAGGCAGTGTGGCACATGCAGGCAGATAGCTGCCGACTTGTGGTCCACTGGGACTGTGAACTCTCTCTTGTGTTAAGCAAAGCACTAGCCTGTCTCAGTGTCTTCTCAGACTGTCCTCTCCTGGAGCTAATGTCAGAGGAACCAGGCAGGATTTGCTGATGGCAGGGATAAAAAGACCCTTCCCCCACCCAGGCAGATCTCTGGGAAAGTTATTCCAGCTGCCAACCCAGGCCATCCTGGGTAATGAACGGCCTACCTTCAATGTCAGCTGGAAGATGGGTCCCTCTTTAATGTGCTGCAGTGTCATTAAGAGAGAAAACATTTGCTCCGTGGGGCTCCTGATGGCCTTCAGAAACTGCAAGTTAAACACTAACCAGAAGGGCTTCTCAAGCCTTAACCCTCCCCTTCCCAGCACAGGCCAAGGCTTCAGCCAGAGGGCTCTGCAGATCACTGGCCTGGCCTCCCAGGGACCCTGGGTCCTGTTTCCAGGCTCTTCTCAGACTGGTGAGCAAGAGGATATGAGGAAAGAGGGATGACAGAGGGCAGAGAAGAATCCTTGAGGCTCTTGGTTCAGGTGTTTGTAGACAGGGTCCCCCATCCACTCCAGGACTTGTTAGAGAGCAGAGCACTTAGAGGCCAGGTTGGGGCTGGTGACTTTGAGCCAGTCCCTTGACCTCTCTGTTTGCCAGGTTCCTACAGGGTGGGGGCTGGACGGGCTCCATCCCTCCAGGTAGAGCCTGGTGGTCTTCTCCAAGAGGGGTGGCGTGTCCTCAACCCCCCAGGTCCCTGCACCAAATCCCACTCCCTGCTCAGACCACACATGACCAGGTGGGGAGGCCACCTGTGGGGCAGAGGGGAGCAGCTAACCTGGATGAGCTGGCAGAGGGGCAGGAGCCCCAGGTACAGAGTGTCCCTGGGTACCCGGCACTGTGCTGGGGCTGCACACACACAAAATGGCTGCACCAGCCTCATGACCACTCTGTGAGGAGGGGGTGCCATTCCCCCCACTTCATAGCTGACAGCATGGAGGCTCCGAGTGCAGAGGAACCCGTCCAGATTGAACCCAGATCTGCCCCATTCCAAACCCAAACTCTTCCCCATCAACCTTTGGTAAGGGGTATGAAAGAGGGCGTGGCCTCACCTTGGCCCCTCTCTCTTTTGCACATGCTATCTCCCCTCCTCGCCTATCTTCCCCTCTTCTATCCAATTCTTGCCAAGCCTAAGGCAAGCCTCCCAAGGGAAGTCCTCCCAGATGTCTGACAGCCAAACCCCAGGGTACTACCCAGCAAGGCCTCTGGTTGTTCAATTTCCCAACATGGCTTTGCTGCCATGAGTGCAGATGCAAGCATGAGCTCGTTTCATTCTCTCACCAGGCTCATAGGTATTTGCTGGGTGCTAACTTGGAGCCGGGTGCCGTGGGTCTGCAGAGGGGATGGGAACATGTATGCTCTGAGTCCTTACAGATGCTCCTCCTGTGCCCCGGGGAGTCACGTGTCCTCCCAGGCAGGCTCCTTGCCCTATTTAGCAGGTGAGGAAACTGAGGCTCAGAGAGGGGGAGGAAGTTGCTCAGGGTCACTCAGTGAACCAGTGGCTATGATTCAACACCAGGCCGGTCCCAAAATCCACACCCACCCCTCCCCACATTCCCTGCCCTGGAACCCTTTGAGCCCCCTATGCTGGGGCAGGACTGGCCCTTTGCTCTGGAGTCTCTGGTTGCACAGTGGGGGCTCAGCAGCCACAGCCATGCAAGGAGGGATGGAACAGGGAGCAGCCAGCAGGGCCCTACATCACCCCTCAGGAAGATAGAGTGAGGCACCCAGGGTGCAAAGTTCTGAGGGACGCTCACCCACAGGGCCAGGCAGGTGCCAACTGTGCTCAGTGGACGCTGTCAGCCCTCTGCTTACCCTCCAGTCTGTGGCTCCACATGGGGAGTCCAGGCCCCTTGGCTGTCCCCTTTCTCCAAATTGTCCCCTGGGCCTGTCTGTAGCCACAGGACATGGATTAACCTATCTTTGGGCCTCTGGCTCCAGACGCTCTGTCTCCTGCCTTCCTGGGCTGGTCCCTCATCAGCTCTGTCCTCAGAGAAATATGGAAGGACCAGATGGTGGCGGCTGGTTCTAGGCCATGAGACGGTGCAGGCCCAGACCTGGGGCTGGCGCTGGTTGATAAAGCCTATCTCTTTGAGCTGGTGGTGGCTTTTTCTGCAGATGAGTCTCAGCACAAAAGTGGGGTGTGCAAGTGTGTCTGTGTGCCCGAGGGGGCGAGCAGTCCCTTTGTTTTCCCAGGCCTGGATTTTATCTCTGGGTCCATCCTGGGGCTGCTGGAGTGAGTGTCCACTTTGCTGATTGACGCTAACAATAAATGTCACCGTGTGATCCCATTTGGACCGCCCCTTGATCAACTACAAGTTGAAAGAGAAAGTGAGAAGCAGAGAAGAGAAACAGAAAAAGGAAAAGTCAATCCTAAGATGCCATAATCAGAAAGTCCTCCAAAAAAACTGAGTCTAAATCTCTTTTACAGATGGGGAAACTGAGGCTCTGAGAAGCTCTCAGCAGGGTCACAGAGGGTGAGGATTCAATGAATAGTTGCAGAGCACAGAGAGGGCTGGAAGGAGGAGATGATGGCAGTGTATGTAAAGTGCCCAGACTAGGGCCGAAGCCCAGAGTCCAGGCCTTGGTGCTGAACCCCACTGAGTAAAACTGCTATAGGTCAGGACCGATCTGGGGCTCCGGCAGTGAGCCTGCGAGTAGGGCCAAGTGGCCTCGGCCATGAGGGGTGGGGGCAGCCTGCTGAGGCTGTGTGGGGCAATGTCTGGCAGGGCTCTGATGGCGACCTACTTCCATAGATATAGACCACAGATGTCCAGGATGAGTCAGGGCAGAGGGCCAGGTGCCTCTCTGGGTCTCTCTGAACTCCTTGGCCAGCAACTCTACAATGTTCTTCCAAGCGCCCTGGTATTTTGCCAATTCTGGTTTCCTGGAATCATTTCCCCATCCTTATTTATGGCAAAAGGGACTCTGTGATTTAGGACACAGACAGGGTCTGCAGTTGGAGATGAACCTGAGGGAAGTTTTGTCCAGAAGAGACCCACACCCTGATGCCAGTTCTCCAGGCATCTCTGGGTCCCAGCCCCACTGCCATGACCCTGGGGAGGATGCAACCATTGATCCCACGCTCTCCTAGGTGGGGAGTGGGGGGATGCTCTCCTGCCAATCATGTGATGACTGAGAGTTTGGGTTTCTGCAGCAGACAGACCTGAGTTCAACTGGCTTGTGGTGTGACCCTGGGCAAGTCCCTCTGCCACTCGGAGGACAGAGGTCTCATCTGGGTAGGCCCCACTCTGGGCTCTGGGACACTGGGGCTGTCTCAGAGACCATTCGTATATTCAGAGAAAAGAAATCACTCTCCATTTTATTCACCTAATTAGAAGTGATCAAGTTGTGGAGATCTGTGCAGAAAGGTGAGTGATTAGGAAAAATTATCTCTCTACGCAGAGTTTAAATTTAAATTTGTTTGGTTCCATCATCAAAAAAACAAATAGAGAAGAGTTAGCTCTCTGTCCCCACCCCTATGGCCCAGCGTCTCATGAGGTGGGGGCAGCATTTCAGAGAGAGGTTCCAATCACAAGCAGGACTGGCAGGGGCCTACATGCTCTGGAAGGACAGCACTCTTTCGAGACCACCACCCTCACCCTCAGGAATAGCCGTGGCCTCACCCTCAGACCTCTGGCACACACGAAGTCACACTCATGCACACCCACAACCTGAAACAAAGTCTGCAGAGCACTTGAGTAGCATGGGTCCTGGCAACAATATTGCTGGTCCAAGACTAAACTGGGGCAGCCCATAAGAAAAGGTGTGAGTGAATGTTAAATCAGACCAGGTGGGTATTATCAATAGTGTCCTGAACCTCTGAGCAAGGAGTGGGGTGAGAGAGGAAGAAGGTGAGTTGAGGTCAGGAGAGTGGCCAGAAGCCACAGGTTTCTGCTACCAGGGCTGCTAGATGGCTTTTCTCTTCAGACTCCTGGGATCGCTCGGTTTCCTGACTTCTAAATGGAATTATCTGGATGATAAAGGAAATTTGCTCTTGCAAATCATGCATTGTGACCAGGAACGAGAAAACTGACTCTGGAACCAGATGATCTGAATTCAAATCCTTGCTCCACTGCTTACTATTTAATAGTTATATAGTCTTGGACAAGTTTCTTAACCTCTCTATGCTGTGGCTAAGTCTTATCTGTCAAATGACTCATGCATGGCAGTCTTTGTTCATTATGTATTTCCTCAGTCATTGTTATTGAATAATAGCTGTTTGAGTAGTGATATAATAATATCTATTTAGCACTTATTGTAGACTGAGCATTGTTGTCCCAATTGCTGACTTAGATTATCTCATTTAATCTCACAACAGTTCTGGTGGGGTCAGATAGTTATCGCTATTATTCTCTTTTTATGGATAAGGAAATACAGGTTCAAGAATAACGTGCCAAGACTAAGACACTGAACATTAGACAATGAAGGACAGTGATCCCTGAAAGATGGGACACAAAAAGGTGAGACAAGATTCCCCAGCTTACCGTCTTGAGAGAATTTCCAGACCATGGTGTAGGGAGAAAAAAAACAGGAAGAGATTAGTTAAAGAGACAAGGCTGAGAAACTAGGAAGAACAAGACATTTAGAATTCGTAAGACAAAGTATCATTTGGAGAGATACAAAAATAGAAAGAAACTGGGCCAGGTGTGGTGGCTTACATTTGTAATCTCAACACTTTAGGAGGCTGAGGAGGAAGAATTGCTTGAGCCCAGGAGGTTGAGTCTGCAGTGAGCCATGATCATGCCACTGTGCTCCAGCCTGGCAACAGAGAAAGACCCTGTCTCAAAAAAATAGAAAACTGAATGTACACAGAGGGTCTTTCTCAAGTATCCTGCCAAGTACTGACAAATGCATGCATTTGAGGAAACCATTAAACTCTGAAGAAAGAACCACTCAAAAGAATTGAAGGTAACAGTACCCAGAACTCACACAATAGTGCCTGTTCCCCATTAGCCAGGCTGGAAAATCTCATGGTTCACTGGAAACTGAATAAAGTACACAGAAGGTTCTTGCCTAGAGAGTGGAAAGCAAATAGCCCTAGATTAAGCATTATTTTATTTCTGCCTAACAACTCTTAAAAATAAGACATGAAAGGATCAAATTGCTAACAAGTAAGTTAACTACACCCAAGAATATAGCTCAAGGAAATATAGCTCATGGAAATGCAAAAATATCCAGCATCCAACAAGGTAGAATTTACAATGTCTAGCATTCAATCAAAAATTAGCAGGTACACAAAGAAAATGTGACCACAATAAGGAGATGAACAAATCAATCAAAACCAACTTAGAACTGATACAGATGATAAAATTAGCAGACAAAGACTTTAAAGCTTATTATAATTATATTCCATATGTTTAAAAAGTTGAGACATAGAAGCTATAAGCAAGATCAAATAGAACACTAATAAGTGAAAACTACAATGTGTGAGATAAACATACACTAGATGAAACTGACAGCACTTTAGTAATTTCAAAAGAAAAGATCAATGAACTTGACACCATAATAATAGAAATTATTCAAACTGAAACAGAGAGAAAAGATGAATTTTTTAAATGAACAGAGCAGCAGCAAATTATGGGACAAATTCAAACTGTCTAATGTACACATATAATTGGAGTCTCTGACAGAGGCAGGGAAGAAAAAATATTTGAAAAACTAATGGCAGAAAAATTTCCAAATTTAAAGAAAACTATAATCCCACAGATCAAAAGAGCTCAACAAAGCCCAAGCACATAAGAAAAACTACAACATTTTGTAGAAATTGACAAATAGTTCTAAAATTCATATGGGAACACAAAGAACCTATAATAACAAAAAAAAAAACATAAAGAGGACGATTTCAAGACATAAAACTATCGTAATTAAGACTGTATGCTGTTGGCATAAAAAGAAACAAATCTATCAGTAGAACAGAATAAAGTGTCCAGAAATAGTTCCTCACATATATGAACAATTGATTTTTGACAAAGGAGCAAAAGCAATTAAGTGGAGAATCGTCTTTTTATCAAATGGTGCTGGTACATCAGAATATCTATCTGTAAAAAAATGAACTTCAATCCCTACCTCATGCCATACATAAAAATAAACTCAAAATGGATCATGGATCTAAACAAAAACCTAAAGCTATGAAACTTTCATAAGAAAACAAAGGAAAAACGTTTGTTATCTTGAATTAGGCAAATATTTTTAGATGCCATATCTAAAGAAAAATTCATGAAACCTAATTAATAAATTGGATTTCATCAGAATTAAAAACGTCTGCTCTTCAAAAGACACTGATAAGAAAATAAAAAGACAAGCTACTGTGTGTGTGGTGGGCAGTGGATAGGGGCTGTGGCTGGAGTGGCAGGAGGGCAGGGCAGACCTCAGAAGAAACCATGGAGGTCTTTAACAAGCCACAGAGATAGAAAGGCAGTCTGCAGAGGTCTCCAGGAGTCAGTACGAGTAAAGGCTGGACAAGAACCATTGTCAAAACAGTAATTAAAAAAACAAACTAACATCTGGCTAGTTTTGTGCCCGGCTTTGTTCTAAGCATTTTATAATTATTATGTCATTTAATCCTCACAATGACCCTAGAGGGAGGCACTATTATCACCCCCATTTTATAGATAAGCAAACCAAGGCACAGAACGGTTAGGTTGCTTCCTCAGGTCACAATGCTGGTACAGTCTAGGCAAAGATTAAATCCAGCAGCCAGTTCTCAAGTCCACACTTTGCCTAACTTTACCCTTCATGGAGCTGGAATATGTTTCCACATGATCACAGTGATCCTCTGTGAAGGACCTAATATGTGTCAGGCACCGTACAAGGGCTTTCCTCACATTACTTAGCTCACACAATGACCAAATGAAGGAGAGATCACCGCTCCCACTTTACAGGTAAGAGCACTCAGGCTCAGGAGACAGAGAGGCTACGGGGATTTTCCAGGACTGGCTGAGGTCTCTGATGGCCCCACTGGGTTCTAGGGGATCTGACTCCAGAGTCCCCCTCCTCTTGACATGCACCCTACAGGATGCAAAAGCAACTTTGAGAATGGAAGAGGTTGTCTAGGGGTCCCAACCTGAGAGTCCCAGGTAGCCTGGAGTTTCCTTCAGAGGGAGGAGAACTGCCTTCCACTCACTCCCCACAAGGATCCAACCCCAGACCTTGCCCCAGCCCAGTAAGACCCTGGGTCACCTGCCCTAACAAGACCAGGCTCCCTCTTTCCTTATTAGAAATCAGACAGGCTCAAGAATTTTGCCGATCCCTTAGATCATACTAGAATTTCAGACCCCAGAGCCCTTTCCAAACTCATCAGGAGGGAAGTGGCTGCCCTTCTTTTTTTTTTTTTTTTTTTAAACGGAGTCTTACTCTGTCAGCCAGGTTGGTGGTGCCCTTCTAACTATCCCTGGACATATGAAGCACTCGTTCCTGGCATCCTCACCTGCAGTGGCCAAGCCAGTCCTGCTCATGGGCCCCCAGTGCTCTCTCCCCTGAACTGCAGTGGAGATGGAACCTGTGAGATGGGCAGGCTTCTGGTCTCCCTGACAACAGACAGACATGTGCAGGGAAGGTGCTTGGAGGAAAGCCTAGAGCAGGGAGTTGGGGGTGACCTGGAAGAAGTGGCCGGGGCAGGGAAAGGGAGACCTCAGATGAGATGGTGGAGAACTGAACTTTCCTGAGCCGCTACTATGTGTTAAGCTCCTGGGGTCACGCAGCCTGGCCGTGGTGGGGCGGGAATCAATCCTAGACCTCCGGTGACACTTGTTTATCCTCTTCATCCCGACCACACCGTCTAGGTTTGCTCTTTACCGCATGTGAATCCCCATGGCTCCTCCCACCTTAGTTGTACCCTAACCCTCACCCCTGTCCCCACAAAGCCACCATGCAGCTCCCTGGGAAAGAGAAGCCTCAGTAAATCCCAGCTTCACGGAGGAGGGCCTGTCTGATCCCTCCTGAGAGACAGACATTTCCTGGCAGAGTAAATCACCTCGGCCTCTCAGCTGCAGGTGCAGCCAGCCACCCTCCTTCCCCTGAAAGTTCATAAATCAAACCTTAGGCCTTGACTCAGAATCTGCCGGGGAATAAATAAGGCAGGAAGCAGCGGGGACATGCAGGGAGAAGAATGGCTCCCCAAGCTGGTATCTGGAGGGCTTCTGGGATGGAGGTGAGGGCACAGCATGACCACTGAAAGACCACTGCTCCCACCTGCCACTCCAGGGGATTGGGCCAGAGGCTTCCTGGGGTCTCTGCCAGCCCCGGAATTCTGTGTCTCCCTGACCCAGTGTCTCAGGACAGCTGGGAGAAAGGGTCTGGGCTCAGGGGTGGAGGCTGGAGAGTGGGCTTGGAGTATCCAGCAGCTCTGAGCTAAGCCCTGACTGGGGCTTTTGGTGGAGCAGAGGGGGCTGGTGGTAGCAGAGGACAGGACAGTGTCGGGGAGCCCAGCACAGGCCCTGGGCCAGGGCAGCCAGGAGGAAGCCAGAGGGGCAGAACTCAGCACCCTGGGCTGGGAGTCAGGGCCTAGTCAGTTCTGGGTCTGCTGCAGACTTGCTGTGTGACCTTGAGCAAGTCACTTGGCCTCTCTGGGCCTCAGCTGCCTCATCAGCAAAGTGGAGATGATTATTCCTGCCCCTGATGCAGAGCTGTTGGGAGGACCTACTGAGGTCAGGGAGGGAAGAGCCAGTTGGGATGAGAGCCAGGAGCACAGAAATGGGACTTGGCTGCTGACCTGGTCAGGGCCTGGCCCTGCTCCACCCTCCTCTGCCCCCAGTCTCCTGGTGACTGGCCAGGCCCTAGTGTCCCTGCCCCTGAAAGCCCAGTTTATGGGCAGAGGTGAAGCCTTTATGCAAATGAGGCTGCCTCCCCTTCCTCCTCCCGCTTTTCCCCAAGGCCACCATCACTGGGGCCTCCCAGATGGCTTGAGTTTCCCAGGTGGGGGCTGAGCCTTGTAAAGCATTTGACTTCTCATCTGCGGGCACAGCAGCTCGGCTGTCTCTCCCAGGATCCATGCTGTTCCCCAGCCCTGTCCTGGTCCTTGTGCCCCTTGGAAGAGCAGCCCTCAGCTTCCTCTTTCTGACCAGTTATGTGACTTCAGGTGGGTCCTTTCACCTCGGAGTCTCAGTCTCCTGCATTAGATGGGGATAAGACAGCCTACCTCCTGGATTTGTCCTGTTTATTTACACATTCTTTAAATCCTCCAACAAATATTGAATATTTCCAGAGAGGCTCCTGTGTGCCAGGCCCTGGTCTGGGCACTGAGGCCAGGTGTGGAGGTAGGCAGTGCAGACAGGGCCCTGCTCTTGTGGGGCTCCCTTGGGCTGGGTGTCAGGTGGCTACAGCAGGGAGCTTGGCTTTGTCGGTGGCCAAGAGCCATACCAGGGCAGAATAGGTGGGTGACACACCCAAGGTCACACAGGGGTTCAGTGGCAGAGCCCGAACCAGGCTGCCCCAGTGCAGACACTGCCCACAGCCTGTGAGAGGACCCACCATGTGGCTTCCTAGACCCACAGCCCAGTGAGGTCACCCCCTCCCGCAGGGACATGGGGCACCCACACTCAGCACCAGCTCATGGGTGAGGCTGAGCCTGCCTGGTTCCTCTTGTCTTCTCAGGCCCAGCCAAGGGCTCTTGGGCCATATGAGTGAAGGTCACCTGGTCATACGCCCTCAGCCTCCCCTTCCTGAACTCTGTCCTCTAGCATTAAAATGTCCAGCAGACTTACCTTGGGACCCGGGAGTGGTTGGAGCTGATCTTGGTATCAGAACCCTCTGGTCACTCACCAGGCACAGCTGGCTGTGCAGGCAGCACCTTCCTCCCCACAGATGACAACAGGATTTTTAATTATTATAATTATCACTTGAAACATTGCTTTACTGCCACTGATAAATAAAATGAGATTTGACTCCCTTCGCCTCTCTCTCTCTTCAGCTTTAAATCTGATGGTGAGTTGTAAGACATACGAGAAAGAAGAGTTGGTAAGATGAGGCCCTGAGGGGGACTTTGTACAGGGAGGAGTCTCAGGTAGTGGGTGTGAATGGGAACGCAGAGACACATCTGGGGGTGGGATCCCTCATGCGTGCATAATGTGGACACTGTGCCCCCCAAGAGCGTATGTCTGTGGGGCGGGTGCTTGTGTGCGCAGTGACTGGGGGTGGCAGGGGGCAGGCAGCACCTTGGCTGGGAGGTGGAGTCAGTGAGATGATAGTGTGATGGTGAGGGTACTCAGGTACTCAGGGGGTGGTGACAGGGTGCAGGTAACAGCCAGGGCCCCAGGGGCAACCAAGCCCATGTACCTGCTTCCCAGCTCTTCATTTCTCCTCTCTAAGCCTTTTTCCTCATATCCTCCTGGCCATAGTGACTGTTCCTCCAGCATAGGACTGTTACGAGAATTAAATGAGATGGGACTGTGCACCCATGTGAGTGCCCAAGTAGGGATGGTTGTTAATATGTTTGGCAATGTGGTGACCACACAGGTGACAGGGCATGACCATGAGTGACAGAGTCAGGTTCGTGGTCGGCCCAGCCTCTTCTCCCACTCTCAGCAGCCCCCAGGGGAAGTTTTAGACCCTACGGAGGGGACCATCAGGCCCCAGTGCTAGAGCCACATCTGCAGGAGCCTCAGCCTCAAGGGAGACAGGAAAGCACAGCCATTACTGAGCACCTACTGTGTGCCTGTCCCTGCTCCCATCCGCCCAACAAGCTGCCACTGCCCCACTTTGCAGAAGAGGAAACTGTGGCTCAGAGCAACTAAGTGACTGGTTCATAGTTACCTGCTGCTGAGTGGCGGGGCCAGGGCATGGACCTGGGTCTGTCAGAGAACACAGCCTGCCCCCTTCCCAGGGTCACTCTGCTGATCACTCAGGGCCCTGGGGGAAGCCATGGAGCCCCGCTGTCCCTCTAAAGGGCAGGGCAGTGGAGAAAGCGCGATTGGAGCAGACAGCACCTCCCCCATCCAGAGAGCAGATTTCACGGTGCGGCTTTCCACTGTGGTCTTGGTGGGTCACTACCCCCTTAGTCTCAGTGTCCTCACCTGTCATGTGAGTATAGTTGCCCCCATCCCAGGGGCCGGCTGGGGTCTACACAGAGACCAGTGCAGTGGTTAAGCACAGGACGCTGAATCCCAATGGCCTGGGCTCAGATCCCGTCTTTAGCACCTTCAGCTGCATCACCTCGAGTGAATTACTCAACCACGCAATTTTCTCATCCCGAAAGTGAGAGAATCATAGTAAAATACTAGGTGTCTTGTACAGACATCATAAAGATTGGGTAAGTTAGGAGACTTACAGAAGTTACCGCAGGGCCTGGTGCTAGGTGACATTCAATGAATGAGAGCTGCTTTATTATGATGATGAGTAGTTATGAATTTTGAGTATAATAATAAGTGATACAAAGCAATGTGAAAAATAAAAAAGATACGTTGTTGAGTGTTTCATTCAGGAAAGCTCAGTGAATGTCACTGTCCCCATCACTCCCACTGGGCCTTGATGCCACCCGCTAAGTAACCTCCTTTCACAGCCCCCATCCAGCCCCAGTGCTCAGACTCCGCCTATCTCCTCTCAAAACCCACACGCAGAATCACGGAAACATGGAGCAGCTTTCAGTCTAACGTGCAGTCCAGCCCTGGCACTGATCACATCCCACCTCCCCAAGGGTTTTGCTCACAGGCTGCTGGGTCCCTGCTGCCTGTGTCTGCAGCATCGCTGAGCCCGCCAGCCCGGCAGCTGCAAGGATGCAGCTTCTTGCCCTGAGCCAGCTGCAGTACCCGGTCAGGAGAGGGGTAGCAAGAGAGGGAGAATGGGAGGTGAAGTAGGTGGGACAGGCCAGGCCATACTGGGAATGAGGTAGCAGCTCAGCTCCAAGAAACCCAGGATGTTTGCCTCAGAATGAAGCATTTAGATTAATGAATTTAGCCCTTGCTCTCCTCTCCATTTTTCAGATTGGGAAACTGAGGCTCTGAGGGCAAGAAACATCCCCAAGGTTATTCTATAAATCAGTGGCAAAGCAGGGACTAGTACTCAGGTCACCTGTCTCTCAAGCCAGGACTCTTTAAGCCACTCTGATAAAAGGATTAAAAGACTTGTTTAAGGCAAAACAAACTGATCAGTTTGCTGCTGTGTGGAAGAGAGGGCTGAGAAGGGAGGCCCCTAATTCCAGGGTGAGGAGGTTGGAATTTATTCTATGGGCAAGAGGGAGCCATGGATGGTTCTTGAGCAGGATAGTGACATGATCAAAGCTTGCTTTAAAGAGCTGTATCTGGAAGCAGCATGGGGGCACAACTGGAGATGATGAGTCTGCAGACAAGGCAACAAGTGTGAGGCTGGGATATTGATCCAGGGAGGCAGTGATGAGACATGACGATAATCATGACGTAATACCAGTGACCTTATATTGAACACTTATGGGTTCATGTGCTTCATCTTATTTAATCTTCAAAACTGTCCTGTTAATAGTCTCTTTTTTATCAGGAGACCGAAGTTCAGAGAGATGAAGTTCTCACTGAGAGTCACACCTCCAGTAAGTGGCAGAGTTCAGGTTTGAACCAAGCACTGCCTGCTCCACACAGGACTGACATGTCTGGGACTCCAGCAGTAAGGGTGGGGAGGAGGGATACTTCTCCAGAGATCTGAGGGGACAAACTGACCGGGGTGGGAGGTGACAGAGTTGAATGAGAGTGGCAGAATCAGCCTGGGGAGTTTCAGCTTTTGACCAGAAGTTGGGATGCAGCCTGGACTTGGGAAGAAAAGAGTGAGCCCATTGCATAGATGTGTAATATGAGGTGGTGAAAGCAAGGAGCATTTCTCTCCTTACTCTCACTCTCAGGGTCTCCTAATCTGGAAAAAAAACAAATGGTTTTGATCATTCACTACTGACTCCCAAAATCATGTACAAGTGTGAGGTTTGTATCAGTCAGGTTAGACTAGATTGTGCTGTGGTAACAAACATCCCCCACATCTCAGTGGCTGAAACCCACAAAGGCTTCTTCCTCATTCATGCTACCTATGCTTATTGGTTGGCTGGGGCCTCCGACCCCCATTATCCTCTCCCCAAGACAGGCTGATAGGCCTGAATGGGACCTGCCAGACATTCAGGCCCAGAGGAAAACAGGAGCAAGGGAAATCATGCACAGCCTCATAAGCTCCCATCTGCACATGCTGCTTCCACTCACATTTCATTAAGCAAGTCACATGACCTTATTCAAGTTCAAGTTGGCAGGAACGTGCAATCCCACCATGTGGCTGGGAGAAGAGGAAAATTTGGTGCACAGGATCAACAGCATGGGGCTATCCTCAGTTGTCCATTCAGGAGGCAGCTCAAACTTAGCAAATCCGAAAGAGAACTTCCTCTCCCTCAAACCACCTGCCTCAAGCCTTCTCTGTACCTGCAGATGGCACCTTCACTCACCCAGTTAGTCAAACTGGGAACCTCAGAGTCATCTTCGATTCTCCCCTTTTCCTACCATCCACATCAAATCCATTATCCAGTCCTGTTGATTCAGCCTCCATGATGTATCTGAGTTCCACGTGCTTCTTCTACCTCTGGTCCAGGCTGTTCCTGCCTTGGTCCAGGATACCCCAGCTCTCACCAGGACACCTGCAGCAGCTCCAGTCAGGTCCCCTGTTCCTTCTTGCACCTCCACACTCCATTACCCACAATGTGAGCATGTTTTGAAAATTCACAACTGTGTCACTCTCTCCTGCTTAAAACCCTCCAGGGACTTCAGCTGCTCCCAGAACAAACTTCAGAGTCCTCATGATGGTCATGGCATTGTGCTTGAGCCATCGACCATCTCCAACCGGCCCTTACAGCCCCATCTCCTCCCACAGCCCTCATGCACTGCCACTTGGCCACCCTGACCTTCACAACACTGCTAGATGGTGCCACTCCCATGTCTTCGTATTTCAGCCCCGATCTCAGGATGCCCTTCCCTCAGCTCCAGGCAAGGTGGCACCTGCTCATGCACAGATCTAAGCCTAAAGTTACCTCCTCTTAGAAGCCTTCCCAAAAGGACCTCTGCTCCAGCCACTCTTTGCCACACCATCCTGCTTTATATCCTTCATATCACTCAACACTTTCCGAAATGATCTTGCTCATTCATTCATTGGTGTGTTTCTTATCAGTCTTCCCCCTATAAGGATGCAAGCTCCGTGGGTACAGGACCTTGTCCATTTAGTGCCCTGCTGCATCTCCAGTGCTTTGTATGGTGCCAAACACAAAGTAGGGACCTTAGAGACACTTATTGAATGAATGAATGAATGAATGAGGTGGGCAGGACCCCAGACCTCCTCCCTCCAGTGCTGGGCTCTCTCCCACTTCCAGAGTCATTGGGAAGGAGGGGTTTTCAGGATGGTCAGTGGCTGCAGGACACAGTAGGGTCTGTCCCCAGGATCCCTGGTCCCCTGGTCCTCCTGACAAGGACCATCCCCCATATCCAAGGGGAGTGAAGTTAGCATGTATCTCTCCTTCTTTCCAGCTCTCTGCTCGTACCTTCCCTTCTCCCCTCCATGTGCCAGGTCTGGACAGAGCCAGCCTGACCACCAGGACCTCAACAGACATCAGCCACCCAGGCCCTCGAGGAGGTCTAAAGAGCTGAGATCCAGTGGGAAACTCATCTACCACCTTCAAGGAGGCCTCAGGTCAGGGGAACAGTCCTGACTTTGGGAGCCCCCAGTCTGGAGGAGAAGAAACACTCCTGTTTTCAGGAGCTGCTGGGGGTTGCAGTCAGAGACCTGCCCAAGGAGGCCCCTCTGACTAGGGCAGGGAGGCAGCTCTGCCAGCAGAGAGTTCAGTCTGCTGGGGAAACCTAGACCTCACCAGGGCCAGGAGCCCTCGGGGGAGGCCAGACAGTGCCGAAGAGACCCCGGTTCCTGTAGACTCAGAGACCTGCACTTGCATCGTCCAGACACAGGCACGCAAGGTGGTCCCAACTCCCGGGTGGCCAGCCCCCTCCCTGAGGCAGAGGAGCAGCTTGGGGAGGTGGAGGCTCCCAGGTGGTGGACCCTGGGGCTGAGCTACCAAGAGCATCCAACTCCACAGAGGCCCAGACCCTGTCAGTGTGCTCCCTGGCCTGGTGGTGGAAGGAGGGAGCCCGGATCCCATCCTCTCAGTGCCCACAGCCTCCTGTGTTGTCACGGACAGGTCCCTGCCTACTCTGAGTCCATCTCCTCGTCTGTGGCTCTGATGCTGCCACCAGGCTGGGATCTCTCTGCTCTCTTCACTTCACACCCGCTTCCGCCCACCTCACCCCATCACCTCTGATCTTGATCCTGTACTTGTAGAAACAGAAAGTTGGCTAATTTCTTGGGCCTGCAAATCGCCCAGTGGGGAGACTGGATGGTCGGCTCCCACTTCCACTCCATCGCCCACCCTGATGCATCATCTAACACTTTCAATTTATTTTTCAATTCCTCTACCATCGTCTAATGACAATGAGATTTCCAGCATAAATACTGCCTTACCAAACTGAATTAATCACAGCAAGGAGGGGCACACACAGCCTCCAGCAGCCTGGGCAGAACATCCCAGCATTAAACCTTCCGTCCTCACCCAGACCCCACCAACGGAACAGAGGCTCCAGGCCTCCCAGAAGACGTCACTCAGAACATCATTGGGGTCACCTAATTCCAGACCCCCTTACCCTTTGCAGCCTTCCTCCTGTGGGAGTTCCTGGGAAGTGTCTTGCCCAAGGCCATCCACCCCATCAGGGCAGGGCACTCATCCACATCCAGAACATAAGATGAGACTACCCAGGGTTTGACATTGTCCAGGCCACATATGGGATGGGGCTCCTGCAGGCATGAGGGTGAGGGCATCCGATGATCACAGGGTCTGGGCCCAAAGGGGTCTTGGAGGGACCTGGGGGAAACTTGCCACCCCTGTACCACAACCAAGGCATTGTCCCTCCCTGCCAAGGCCATTCATTGATCGGTTCAACCACAGCTAAAGTTGACCTCAACTGTCCCTGACTACAGGTGTAACTGAGAAGAGGAGGAGGAGGAGGAGGAGGAGGAAAAAGAGGAGGAGGGGGAGGAGAAGGAGAAGGAGAAGAATAGGAGGAGGAAGAAGACAGAGAGGAGAGCAGGTATGACAACCATACACTTCTATTTAATGCTAACTGCTGGAAGGCGGAGTAAACTTGGAAGCAAATGGTGCTTTAAGAGCCCCTCCCCTCTCCTGGGGCAGAGCCAATCTTCCCCTGGGCCCAGATTAACAATGACAACAACAATCACTAGCAGGAGTGTCTAGCAGTGTGTTTGGTCCCTTAGGCACACTCTGTCCCACCCTGGGCCTTTGCACATACAGTTCCATCTCCCTGGAGTGCCCTCCCCTATCCTTTCTGTATCACTAAAGCCTTTGTCTGTCAGATCCCAGGTCAGATGTCACTTTCCCAGGGAAACCTTTCCTGATCATTCCCTCCCTCCTTTGGTAATCCACTCCCATCCCAGCCCCTCTAATTCTCTTTCACAGCACTTGCCCAGATGGGTAAATGTCTACTGGAGTGATGATTTTATTAATGTCCATCCCCTGCTGGACTCCGACCTCCAGGAGTGTGGTGGTCATGTCTGTTTCACTGCCCATGGGAACACAGCACCCAGCACAGTGCCTGGGACAGGGGAGGTGCTCAGTAAGTGCTGGTGGCATAAGTGGGGCAGAAGATGAGGCAAATAAAGAAGTCCTTAGAGACAGTGAGTCTTCAAAAAGCACTGACCCTGGCCCTGGCCCCGGCCCCAGCAGTAGGGCAAGGCCCGATTCCCAGCTCCTGCTGGCACTGCCTCCCCGCTCCCCATGCACCCATATCTGCCACTGCTAAGTGACCGGCTGGCTGGCTCAGGAGTTAACAGTCCAAGTTGCAGCCTAAGACCTCTGCAGGATGTGCCTGGTTGGCCGAGCCCTGTAAGGGTAAGCAGGGGCGGGGACCATCTCAGGGACCCTCTCAGGAAGCCTGTGCACTCTGGGGAGAGTCAAAGGGACACCCTGCCCCTCCCACATCCCCGTGCACTGATTCAAAGCACCGCCACATCCCTCACCTCTCTTCATTTTCAAAGCAGCCCTGGAGCACGTTGCCGTCTCCCACCTGAAGAAGAGGCCCAGGGAGGAGAGGGCTCAAGGCCACGCAGCTGTTGGTGGTGGAGCTGGACCGAGCTCTGTCAGGTGGTTGAACACGGCTTCAGCTTCACAGTCCACGGGTGTTTCCCACCCTCCCTGCAACCCTTGCAGGAGCTCCAGCTCAATGCCAGTCTGCCATCTCAGACTGTGCGACTCAGCCCCAGACCCAGCTTCCCTGCTCCCCAGCCTGCAAAGTGACAGGATGACAGAAGATGCCCCAGGACAGCTATCATCCTGGCACAGCCTTTAGAAAGGAGAAGTGAACTAATATCTCAGTTCTCTCTATTCTGGGACTTTTCATTAATTAATTCACCCACCCACCCACCTATCCATCCACCCACCCATCTATCCATCCACCCACCCATCACTGGCTGAGTAGCTACTGTGGCCCAGCCACTGGCTGAGGCCCCAGGACACCGCAGTGGACAGAAGAGACCCCATCCCTCCCTTCGGGGAGCCCACGTGGTAATGGGGAGAGATGACAGACACATAAAGGACTGACCAGCTGCGTGGCATGTGGATGGCGATGAGGTCAGGGACACAGGACAGGTGAAGGGGCAGTGCATGATGGGAGGGAGTGGGACAGCAACATGTGAGACACAGTCAGGAGGAGCGCGCAGATGAGGAGGTCTGAGCTGGACCTGAAGTCGGGGAGCCAGGCTGTCCAGGGGCCGGGGTGGGTGTCATTACTCCCAGTGCCACCTTCCACTCTCCCAAGCAGCCCAGTCGGAGGATGAATTCTGTGGCCACCGTGGATAATGGGGTCAAAGGAGCTCATGGGCACAAAATCTTAACACAGGGCCTGGCATATTGTAGGTGCTCAGTATGTGAGAGCTGCTATTATCATTATTTTTTTTTATCCTTATTATTCCACATGATAATGATGATCCTGAATGCACACGTGCTCCCACTCGCCTCCTGCTTCCAAGTCTCAGAAACTTCACCGTGGAGTGTGCGGGGTGAGCGCCACCTCCACTAATGGAGCTGCCCCACCTGGGCTGTTGGGAGGGACGGAGCACCCTGAGCTCCCACTGGGGGTGGGGAGGGGGGAAGGTGCCAGGCAGGGCAGTGTGGGCCAGTCCCTCCCCCTCCTGCCATCTTTGCAGACTCGAAGGCGCTGCTGACAGATCACCGTGTCAGAAGTCTGGGGAAGATCTCATTAATTATGATTATTGACACCTTCGCAGATGCCGGCCGTGTGACGCCTACTCTGGTGACAAAGGATTCCGGTAATTCTGTTTGAACTGCACTTTCCAAGCAATATGGTTTTCATTTGGGCCACTGGGACAACAGTTTATCTTCAAAGACACTGTCTGGGGTGGGCTGGTGGGCGCTTGGCCCCACTCACACCCCCTCCTGGAGGGTCTTCATGGTGCCAGAGCTAAGAGATGGCTGGGAACCTGGTCTGTCTCACCCAGAGCTCGGGGATCATCTACTAAGGACCTAGTTCTCCCGGACCTCAGGGCAGTTCGCCTTGGCAACTTACCTCTGGCCTGTTTTTCTCAGCGTCTGTGAAGTCACATAACTGGGTGAGGGACTTCATCAGCTTGCAATCCCACACACTCCCTGCGCCCATTACACATGGATCTTGGTCTGTTTTGTCCCTGATGTGACCCAAGCTCCTGCAACAGTGCCAGGCACACAGTTGGGGCTTTAAAATGAGCCTGTTCTTAATGATAACATCCACTGCTTCCTGGGTACCGGCATGAGCCCTCCATGGCTCCCATCTCACCTTCACACCAGTCCTGTGGGTGCTAATGACGTGAAAGTCCTTGCTGGTGTCCATTAGTCCTAATTGTGTGCCAGCAATGTTCTGAGTGCTTCAAATGGCTCGCCCTGCTTGACCCTCACGGAGCCCGTGAGGCGGGCACCATCATTAACTCCCATTTCACAAATGACTCATGCCTCCTGACAAGGACCACAGGGCTGCAGAGTGGCAGAGCCAAGCCAGAACCCAGCAGCACCCCCTGGACACTCTAGAGACTGCCTCAGCCCCACTGCACTGTGTTTCCATCTGGATTTTATACATGGAAACCGAGGCTCAGGTGGGGCATACTGGTTCTCTTTCACTGTGAAGCAAACCTCTCCAAAACTTGGCCACTTAGGAGAGCCACCATTGTATTTTGCTCGCAATTTTCTGGGTCAGGAATTTGGCACCTGGAGCACAGCTGTATCTGCTGTGTGGTGATCCGTCTCAGCCAGGTGGCTTGCCGGGCTGTGGGTGGCTGCAGTGTCTGGGCTGGGGCCGTATGTCTGGGCCTCAGTTCTGGATGTTGGCTGGCTCCTTGGCTCTTCTCCCCATCACCCTGCCAGGCTACAATGTCCAAGATGCCTTCCCCATTCACTCGGTGGCTCCTGGGCTGGCCACTTGGATGTCTGACCCTGGGCTGGGCTCCCCCAGAGGGAGTATTCCAAGGGACGAAAGGGAAGCCACCAGTTTTGTAAGGCTGTAAGCACCAGAAACTGGCAGGGCATCCCCTGCTGTATTGTTGGGCACAGCAGCCACAGACCATGCCCCCTGAAGATTTGAGGGGACGAATCGCACCGACTGTGTGCACCCGGAAATGCATGCGAATTCTGTTTGACAGACATCGCCCAGAGGCCGCCCTCCACCCCACCAATCCAGAGTCTCGCACTCTGGCCTCTCCCACTCCACCTTTCCAGTAAAGCCCTGTCCTCCCAAGTCTGGGAGCTCCACCTTCGCTCCACGCCTTCCCACCACCTCCCAGCCGTTGACACACTCTATGTCCTCCAGTTTCAGCCCCCATTGGTCCCCTGCTCTGTCTCACCCACTGAGGTCCTGAGAGGACACCTCGAGGACCCTAAAATGCGGTCAGCAGCCACATGCCCCGGATGGAGGAGGGGCTTGTTAGCAGGCAGGCTCCCAGGACCTCTCCATTCCCCAGAACCAGAACCTCTGGAGGGGGCCAGGGAATCCGTATTCTACCACTTCCCTGGGTAAGTCTGACCTGCTCCAATGTCTGGGCACCACTGTTAGTTCCCTCCTCTCCCAAACCCTCCCTGTCTGTGCCAGGCCAGGGCTAACCTCTGCCTCCACTGCCCCTGCAACTGCCACACTGCAGCCCTGAGCCACTGCCACCACCGGTCTACAGGGAAGTCCAGCGAGTCTCCCAACAGAATGGATGGGTCAGGCTCTGTGCTGGGCTCCTGGCCTGTCACTGCCTGTCCCTCCCCCACCCCAGGGACCCTGAGACCACAATGAGAACAGACCCTGGAGGGGTCTCAGTTGGGGGTAACCTGCTGAATCTCTCACACCAGCTGCCCAGGAGGACTGAGGCACTGGCCTTAGAGGCCCCCGCCTCAAGTCTTGAGCTTCGAGGTTCTGCAGTGGCAGGAAAAGACCCGGAAGCCCTCCCACTGTTTGTAACTCTCTGACCCCAGCAGGGATTCACCGCTCCATCCGTCCACAGCCCCTCACTCCATTCTCACCACGCCCCCATCCAGTCACAGGACCAGCTGACCTGGGGGAACCCCGGTCACTCAGGCCCAGGCAGGTGACTCCATTTTTCTTTCATTACAGTTGCCTGGACCTCACCTTTGGACCTCAGGTCCTATTTGTGATTCAGTGGGAGACAGAAAATTAACTATCAATATTTGCCTCATAACCTTCCACTCCTAGGAGACTGGGCTCTGATGGAAAGCTCTGGAACCCCTGAGTTCAAGGAACTGGAATAACAATCATGTTTATTGAAAGCTGACTGTGCCAGGCATACACTTCACCTGCGTCACCTCATTCAACCCTGGAAGCAGTCACACGGAGTATGTCACTCTCTCTCCATGTTGTCAGTGAGGAAACTGAGGCAAGGAGAGGTTTGGCTCTTGGCCTGCAAGGCAGGTGGTGGGCTCTGAGCCCCCCTACCCTACAGCACTGCCCTGGGGCACCTCACGCTCTGTCAAGGCCCTGCAGCCACCTCGGGGCTCCTTGGCGGTGATCACGGCTGGGAATGCACCAAGAGCAAACCTGAAAGAGAAATTAGTCCAGCAGCCGATGCGGCCGTGTCTGCCACGTGGGTCCTGGCCCTGTTAGGCTCAGGGGGGTCATCCCAGGTGGAGCCACCAAATCAGTCCCGCATCCTGTTTTGACCGCTGTGTCTTACGCTAAAGAGAGAGTTGTACCTACTCTTTGCGCTGCAAATTCCAGAGTGGCCTTTGGCCAAAAACAATACAATTCTGCCCTAGAAAAGTTAAAAGGACTTTGAAATTATGAGCCTCAAGCCCTGACCTGATCCATGGATGAGGAGGAGATGACTGAGGCAGCAGAAAGGAAAAGAAAGAGAAATGCTCAACAGCAATTTCCCTTCCCACTCACCTCCTCCAGGTTTCCATTAACCTCGCACCACCCAGAGCCCTGGCCTGAGAGGCAGAGAAGGGGGAGGCTGGGTGGGGGCCAGGGAGGGTGCCCAGCTCGGAGCACACACAGGGCCGCCTCACCCTTGCTGACCCCCTGCTGCCTCCAGCCCTGGGCGCTGCAGCCTGGAGTGCAGGAGCCGAAGAGGTTGCCAACCCTGCCAAAGTCATGGTGATTCTCAGTATTTTGGGGTTCACAGCACCCTGGAATTTGTAGCAACACACTAGAAGGTATTCAAAGATTCAACAAGGGCCGGGCGCAGTGGCTCATGCCTATAATCCCATCACTTTGGGAGGCCAAAGCAGGTAGATCACCTGAGGTCAGGAGTTCAAAACCAGCCTGGCCAACATGGCAAAACCCCTTCTCTACTAAAAGGTACAAAAAAAAATTAGCTAGGTATGGTGGTGCTCTTATAGTCCCAGCCACTCAGGAGGCTAAGCAGGAGAATCGCTTGAACCTGGGAGGTGGAGGTTGCAGTGAGCTGAGATCATGAGTGAGACTCTGTCTCAAAAAAAAAAAAAAAAGATTCAATATGACACAAAACACTCCAGCCACAACAGCACAGCCATGGTGACGGCAGTATTGAGTTCACAGCACCACAGCACTTGCGGTGTCCACAGGTCCTCACTATTTCCTTGCCCTCTGCTCTCTGGGAGTCTCCCCATCACCCCCCACCCCCACTCTCCCCCACCCCGCCCTGTGCCCTCTTCTATATACTCATTGTTCCGTGAAAGGGTCTTATATGAAAAGTGGCCCCTGAATGCTGAAGGAGCTGAGAAACCACAGAAGGAGGCAGTCAAATCCTTGTCAGACAAATCCAGTTTGTCAGTGAAGAGTGTTTTATTGGCGAACTTACAGACAGAAGCATGGTCTTGAACAGCTACTAGACAGGCAGACCTCCACACTGTTACCCCCAAGACCCAAAGCTTGTAAACCATAGGGAAAGGCTAAGTGTTCCAGCAAGACAATCAAAGGCAGCCCTCCAGAACAGGCCAGGTCACTACCTGCAGCATAGCCTATGATTAGTGCAATGACATCCAGATAGACATGCTCTTACCCCAGGGATAGTAAAAAAAAAAAAAAAAAAAGAGGAATCAGGAGACATTCACGTTCCTGGGGCTAATCAGAAATCAACATAGCAGATTCACATCCAAGACAGAGTCACTTCTGTCTCCACACTCAGATACAGAAGTTTCTAGCTGAGGCTCAAAGTTTAGATGGGGTGTCCTACCACATTCTTATATGAGTTTGTTTGTTTGTTTGTTTTGAGACAGAGTCTCGCTCTGTCACCCAGGCTGGAGTGCAGTGGTGCCATCTCGGCTCAGTGCAACTTCTGCCTCCTGGGTTCAAGTGATTCTCCCGCCTCAGCCTCCCGAGTAGCTGGGACTACAGGCGCCCACCACCACACCCAGCTAATTTTTGTATTTTTAGTAGAAACGGGGTTTCACCATGTTGGCCAGGCTGGTCTCAAACTCCTGACCTCAGGTGAGCCACTTGCCTCAGCCTCCTGAAGTGCTGAGATTACAGGCATGAGCCACCGTGCCCGGCCCCTATATGAGTTTTGAAATAGGTTTGTCTCTGGCTGACCACAAAGAGAGAGAAGGCTCAGGAAGAGGAGACCCCAGGGCTGAGCGTGCAGCCTCTAGCCTAACTTTACCACTCAGTGCTTTTTTGGACAAGGTGGAAAAGAAGAAAAGGGTCTTGCCTTTATCTGCCCATCATGTGGCAGTGCAGAAAGTGAAAGAGAAGGCTCTGTGGGGCCCTGGCCTTGCAGCAGAGTGGCCCTGCCCTTCTGTTACCAGGGCCCAATTAGCACATGGACCCCCATGAATCAGGTTAGCAGCTCCATGTTGGGGTGGGCATGACTGGAAAGGAGGGGGCAGTTCACCGCCCCCTGTTGCACAAAGACCTTAGCGATGGTGTCCGCGTCCCATCTGCATCCCTCAACACTCCCCATCCTGGACAAAACCACTGGAATACACAGACAAGTGCCCCTGACTCCATCTGGGGGCTTCCCTGAGCCTGCGTGCTGGGCAGATAGCTTTCAGCCAAGGGTGAGTGAGGACTTGGAGGACACACACCCCAGGACCCCACTCCACAGGTGGGTGGCTCAGAGGCGAGCTCTATAACTCTTGGAGCTCCCAGTGGATTCATCCCCCATTGGCCCCAGGGGTACCTGTTCTGTCACGTGCTCTGAGTGATGACTCTGAACCTTTCTCACTGTGTGCAGGGTGTGTCTCTCACTTTCTGACTTCAGTTTCCTCCTTGGTAAGGATGCCCACCTGGCTGCTTGCTGGGGAGAGTTGTGAAAACAAATGCCAAGTGCCCAGCACAGCACCCGGGTATGTGCTCCTTGCAGGAGTGTGTGCTAGTGGGCACCAGCTCTTTGCCTCCCTAGTAACCATGTCCTCTTATTTCAGCAACAGCCGTTGATCCTCCCTTTCCACATTCAGTCTGTGGTTCTGAGTGGGGCTTCACCCTAGGCCCCAGCTAGTCAGGGTATTATACTGAATTGGCTCAAGGATGATCACATGGCCCATTAAGAGCCAATGGAGTGCAACAAAACACTCCACTGGGAGTTGGGAATGCTGGGACTGAGGCACAAGCTCTTTGCCTCTGAAATTGAACCTCGGGGGACAGACAGGCTGCCACGGCCATTTGCCACCACACTGTGTCTGAGGATGAAGCCAGTGGAGCAGAACCACAGCAGACTCTGGGATAGAGTAAAAGTGAGACCAGGTGACATTGTTTGAGCTCTTGATCAACCCATTCCTGAAGTCCTCCTCTGACTTTTCTGTCACCTATGCTAATGCCTCCCACCTCTGTGCTGTAGCCAGTCTGATGTGGATTTTCTTCTCACCATCTGCAGCTGAAAGCATTGACACAAACGTTGTTGTGTTGCTGTCGTTATTATCATTATCATCATTATGTACTTTCAGGCCTCAGCTTCCCCATCTGTGCAGTAAAAGGATTGAACCTTATGGCATCAAGAATCCAGCTCTGACATACTGGATTCTAAGCACCCTGAGGCCCTGGCAAGCCTTCGGCCTCTCAGAGTCAGGCAGGATTTTCTTGCCGATTCCCCAGGTTCCCCAGGGATGCTGAGACGGCAAACAGTGGGAGGAATATTGACAACAATGAATCAATCATAGCTTTCACTTACTTGTCTACTGGGAGATTTGGTTCACAGAAAACTGTGCCAGGAGAGGGAAGAAGAGCTTCTTGCTGCGCCAGGGATTGCTCGAGATCAGGAGGAGGCCCTTGTGGTGACAGTGATGCCCACGGGCTCACAATAGTCTATCTTGGTTTTGTAAAATGCATCCTTATCCACTTGAACATCCCATGGCCCCAGGCAGGAAGCAGGACCCGGGAGGAAAGGGCAGCCCAGATAAGTTAAGTGGCTCACCTGAGGTCACACAGCCATTACAGGGCTAACCCAGGGCTTGAACCCATCTCCACATGCTCAATCTCCAATGTCCCCAGACAGCCCTGTGCCCCTGACTCAAGTGTGGTCAGGTGTGGTGACTGAGCTGATGGTGGACACTTCTGGGTGACCACACATGATTGCCTGAGTGGAATCTTCCTGCTGTCACTATATGACCTCCCAGGAGGGGAGGGGAGGGGAAGAGCAGGAGAGTGGCCATTGCACACAGCAGCAAGGTGGCATTGTGGCCACACAGACCCTGGCTGCAACATTCAGGGATGTGGGTCCTGGGGCCAGTGACCTAACCTCACCTGTAAGGCAGACCCTAACAAGAGTCCCTGTCTCACAGCCTGAGGTGCTACAGAGCTGTTCGGGGGTGCCAGGCACACAGTGAGTGCTATATGAGGGTGCCTGAATAACCTATTTGCAGACAGGACACACTCCAGGATAGACAAGTACCTCAAGGGTCTCAGCTGTCATGTAAACATTGGCCCTGACTCAGGCCCCTGGAGGATCTCAAATTATCTGCATCGTTCACACGGAAAGCAGCCTTCTTTCCTCTTGGCATTTGTATCTGAACTCACCTTGCCCTTCAGTTCTGAGCTCCTTTCTCAGCAGGCCTCATCATTTCAGTCCTCCCAAGCCAGCCTCTCAGCCCACCTCTTTCAGGAAGCCCTCCCTGATTCACCCCTCAGCGTGCATCCCTGCCTTTAGCTTCTCTGCAGTGCTCATGAGCACTGTGGCCAGGCCCCTAGTCCTGTCTCTAACCCCCAACCCCTGTTTGGATCCAGTGAAGTCGCTTCTTCTCCTGGGACCTCAATTTCTTCATCCAACAAGTGGCATGACCATCCTGCCTGAGCAGCTCACAGGATCATGAGGCAGATTGAACAAGTACATGGTTGAATGGGAAAATATGAGACTGTGGCTGCTTCAACCCTGTGTGGCTGAGGGTTCTGGCCCTTGAGTCCAGGGCGCAGGTGTGCTCCATGGTCAGGAGCTGTGACACCTTGGGCAAGTCACATGGGCTCTAGGAGATGCAGTCCTCACCTGTGCAATAGGGAAAGCCACATTATCTGCCTCTCACGGGACTCTGGGGGTTAGATGGGAGGAAATAGATCAAACACACTTGAGGGGGTGGACTAGAGAGATGATGAGACAGGGAAGGGCATGGGGGTAGAGCAGCATGTGCAAAGCTGAGAAGGAGGATTTGAGGATTCTGGATGTAACCAAAGTGGCAGGAAGAGCAGCAGCGCTAGAGGGAAGTTGAAGTCAGGTTTGCAGAGCCCTGAATGCCAGGACAAGGCACCAGAAGATGGAGAATGAAATATGGGGCCTGGGGGGCTTTCTGCCACGTTTAGTCCTATCCCTCCCTCTAGAGCAGGGGAGGCAAAGCTGAGGTCAAGAAAATTTGCAGATACCAAAGATTTTCATGAAACTTGCCATCTAGCACCCCTGTGTCTGTGCAAATGTCACTTGGCTATTGTGGTGATCCTGTGAGGGCTGGGTGAAAATTAGGCATTGTGTTTCTTGGGTTCCCCCAACCCCTGCTTCCCACTGCAAGGCAGCCCCAGTTTCCACCTGCAAAGGCCTGGGGTGGAAGAAAGATCAGGACCCCAGGCTGCCTGCAAGCAGAAAGGAAGACATCAGGGTAAAGGGCTAATATCCAGAACCTACAAAGAACTCAATCAAATTTACAAGAAAAAAACAACCCCATCAAAAAGTGGGCAAAGGATATGAACAGACACTTCTCAAAAGAAGACATTCATACAGCCAACAGACACATGAAAAAATGCTCATCATCACTCATCATCAGATAAATGCAAATCAAAACCACAATGAGATACCATCTCACACCAGTTAGAATGGCAATCATTAAAAAATCAGGAAACAACAGGTGCTGGAGAGGATGTGGAGAAATAGGAACACTTTTACCCTGTTGGTGAGACTGTAAACTAGTTCAACCATCATGGAAAACAGTGTGGCGATTCCTCAAGGACATAGAACTAGAAATACCATTTGACCCAGCCATCCCATTACTGGGTATATACCCAAAGGATTATAAGTCATGCTGCTATAAAGACACATGCACACGTATGTTTATTGCAGCACTATTCACAATAGCAAAGACTTGGAATCAACCCAAATGTCCATCAGTGACAGACTGGATTAAGAAAATGTGGCACATATACACCATGGAATACTATGCAGCCATAAAAAAGGATGAGCTCGTGTCCTTTGTAGGGACATGGATGCAGCTGGAAACCATCATTCTCAACAAACTATCGCAAGAACAGAAAACCAAATACCGCATGTTCTCACTCATAGGTGGGAACTGAACAATGAGATCACGTGGACTCGGGAAGGGGAACATCACACACCGGGGCCTATTGTGGGGAGCGGGGGGAGGGGTAGCATTAGGAGCTATACCTAATGTAAATGATGAGTTAATGGGTGCAGCACACCAACATGGCACATGTATACAAATGTAACAAACCTGCACGTTGTGCACATGTACCCTAGAACTTAAAGTATTAAAAAAAAAAAAGTCCCTACCTCAACAACCACCTCCCGCCTGGGCTCCAGGTTCCCCTCCCACCTCCCACCTCCTTCTTCCACTAGGCAACCAGGGCAAAGTTTTAAAAATAAATGAGATCATGTCCCTCCCTGGCTTAAAACCCTCCAGTGGCTTCCCAATGCCCTTGGAATAAAATCCAAACTTCTGTCCATGGCCCTATATGACTAGCTTCCTGTAGGGCTCTCCTCCATGCCCTATCTTTGACCCTCTCCCCCAGCCACGCTGCCCTGCGTGCTCTCTGCTTCCACTCTCTAGAATGCAGTTCCCTCACTCTCTGCCCAGCGGGCTTCCTCAAATCAAAATTCTCAGCTGAAACATGGGGTCGGCCCCCATGTGCTTTGCATCCTTCCCCCAGTTCCACACCTCCCCGGCTAGAGCAGCACCCTAGGAGGACAGAGACACTGCCTGAATATTCAGCTCTGAATATCCAGTGCCCGCAACACAGCCTAGTAGGTGTTGGATAAATATTTCGCCTGTGAGTGAAGGAATGAAATAACTAACTGGTGCACTAAAGCAACCATATTTTACAGAGAGGGACTTACCAGAGATCTCAGGACTGGGACTGGGACTCAGACGATCCTCTTACCATGCACTGCCCCTAATTTCACTGTGAAAGCTGGGGGCAGGGTGGTGGGGAGTGTCTGGGAAGAGAGGAGAGGAGGAGCCAAAGGAGAAACACTAGATCCAATTTTTTTTTTTTTTTTTTTTTGGCAGAGTCTCACTCTGTTGCCCAGGCTGGAGTGCAGTGGCACGATCTCGCCTCACTGCAACCTCCTACTCCTGGGTTCAAGCAATTCTCCGGCCTCAGCCTCCTGAGCAGCTGGGATTACAGGTGCACACAACCACGCCCAGCTAATTTTTGTATTTTAGTAGAGATGGGATTTCACCATGTTGGCCAGGCTCGTCTCGAACTCCTGACCTCATGTGATCCGCCTGCTTCGGCCTCCCAAAGTGCTGGAATTACAGGTGTGAACCACTGTGGCTGGCCAACACCAGATCTATTTATCCCTCCCTAAGCGACAGCCCCCTCAGCCCAGGCTTCTCCGTGTAAGAGGCAAGGCGAGGTCTGCCAGACAGACAGGGATGGGGCATGCTGGGGAGCTGGGTTGCTAGAGCCAAGCCCACAGGCTCAGGAGCCAGACTGAACCGGGTTCCAATTCCCCTTCCAGTTACAAGCTGTGCAGTCTTGAGCAAGTGACTCAGCCTCTCTGTTGGGCTTAGAGGTAGAGGAACCTGGGGAAGTTTCAGCAAGTAGGAACCTGGTGACATAACTGAGTTTGCAGGGGAAGGGATAGGAAGGAGCCAGGTTGGGTGTGAGAAACCCAGTTGCCATCTGCAGCAATAGTCCAGACCCTAGTAGGCTCTTACAGAGAGAGAGTGCAGGAACATCAGCTGAGCCAGAGTCTGTCGGTCCCATCCCTCCTCGTCCCAAGCCAGGATGGTAAAGGCGGAAGTGGATGCCGCATGAGTGATGGTGTTCAGGCAGCACTGCGAACTGCCCTCGCCATCCTCTCCGCAACATCAAACATGTGCTGCTCACATAGGAGGTCCCATCGGGCCGCCTCCTCCCTGCAGCCCCCTGATATCTTCTTGTATTTTGTGCAAAGATCTCTCCCAAAACTCCATTTTTGTCAAAACACCAGCTTTGGTTCCATTGTGCAAAACACAATCTAACCAAAATAATAAACAAGAAACAAATTTGATGTTATCAAAATGACAAATGTGTACAGTAAAACATTCAAGCAATAGTAAGTAAATGTCATCCCCCAAAAACAGTTTTCTACCTGGTCAATCTCGTCCCAGGCACTTCTCCGTGTACATATATCGAATAGGAGACACAGATAGACAAAGAAAAATGAAATGTATTATATATGCTATCTTTAATAAAAGGGTATTAGGTATAATTTTACTTAATTTACCAGGAGAATTGGAAATTGGGGTAAAACTGAAATAAATATTAACTTCAGATAAATGTTGCTTCACAAGAAATTTTTTTCCTAAAAATACTTTTACAATAAAGGAGAAAAACTTGCACAATATTAAGATACTGTGGTCATGCTTTTTAAAAAATAACTGTATGTTTTGATTTTAAACTGATTGTATTGACCCCCTGGTAATGAGAGTTAGGAAGTTAGCACACTTCCATTGTTTCTTATAACATTGTTATTACCTTGCCAGGGTTTATAACATTTCATGATGCCTGGGAGGCACAAACAAGTCTCATGGCAATTTAGGATGGGTTCTTTATTTTTTCTTTTTTTGAGACAGGGCCTCACTCTGTCCCCCAGGCTGGGGTGCCATGACACAATCACAGCTCACTGTAGCCTCGAACTCCTGGACTCAAGCAATCCTCAGCCTCCCAAGTAGCTAGGACTACAGGCACGCACAGCCACACCTAGCTAATTATTTTTATTTTTATTGTTTGTAGAGATGGGGTTTCACTATGTTGCCTAGGCTGATCTTGAACTCCTGGCTATAAGCAATCCTCCCACCTCAGCCTTCAAAAGTGCTGGGATTACAGGTATGTGAGCCACCGCACCTGGCAGGGTTCTGAATTTAAATAGGACCAGTTCTCAGCCCAAAACATTCCCTTCTTGCTTCCTTTCTTCCTTCTTTCCATCCTTCTTTCCTTTCTTTCTTCCTCTTTATTTTAATTTTTAAGTATATCTTTACCTTTCCTTTGTTCTTTTTTAATTTCACATTTTTGTTAATAGATTTTTTTTCTGGGAAACCTCATGAATGTTGTATTTCCTGAGCTCCTCATACTTCGAAATGTCTCCAACACCTTTTACTTGAAAGACATACTGGTTGGGTGTAAAACCTGGGGGTTACCTTTTCTTTCCCTCAGAACTCTATAGGCATCAATCCACCGTCTTCCAGCGTTGGGAAGGAGATGTTTGTATCAACCAAATTTCCACCTGCATTGTGATTTGACTTCTCTACCTTGATGACCGGATGTAGTAATTTTATTTTTGAAGCTCAATTATTTTATGCAGATTTGCCTTAGAACTGATATTTCATCAGCAATATTTCCTGGAAGATTGTGTATACTTTGGGCCTGCAGATTCATGTCTTTATTTCAAGATTTTCATTTTTAGTGTATCTTTGAGTATTTTTATACCTCTTGTCCCACAGAATGTGTAGTCATTGGATAATGTGTGCCTGTCTTTTATGCCTCTCATCTCTCTAATCTTTCACCAAAATGAAACAGTTATTTTCTATTTAATGCTGTGTGACTTTCTATAGCTTATCCACAATATTTCTTATTACAGTGTAATTGTCCTCATTTTATTTGTAAGTGCTTCTAATGTGGTTTTTATCTCTTTTGTTCCCCACTTCTCTCACCATCCCTCTATCTATATCTGTGCCTATAAGTATATCTATAAATTTAGATATAGAGATAGATAGATTTAATTTTATGCCTAAGAACAGCCAGTTTGATTTGCATCTCATGCTGTTATTTTATAATCACTTTTTTCAAACCTCATATTTCTCAAGTCTTTTTAAGAGACATCGTGTCATCTGAGACTGATTGAGACTCTGAATAACAATTGTTTTCCCGTTTCTTTGGGCAATTCCTCTTGCGGGCTATTTTCTTCATCTGCCTTTGTTTACGTTCCATCTCTCTTTTTGCAGCATCTAGGCATAGTTCCTGTCTTGGTTTCTTTTTAACTCACTCTGGATAGGACCAGCTCTTTGTGGGAGGATAGCGTGGGAAGGGGCGGGCAGGATGGCCTCAGGAGGTCTGCAGCTCCCATTTGGGCTCATGGTCTGGGACTGTCTCTCACCACATCAGTTGTTTCCCCTGCCGTGGGAGCAGAGTTCCGTGTTTGACATCCCAGCAGTCAGGGTGGCCCCAGCCAAGCCGCTAGGGTTCTGTGTCTGGGTCTCAGTGCTTTAAGCCAAGGACTCTTGGACGAAGTTTTTGGGTCTGGGATGTGGCTTTCCTATCTATACAACATACTAGGGGGTCCACATGGATTGTCAGTTTCCTCTGTGTTCTGGTCTAGATTTCGTAGTATTTGGAAGAAAGGCTCCAGGATTTGTGGTTTGGAGCTATGGTGATTTCTGGTTTCAATAAAAGTTAAGGAAACATATTTCCCCTATATTCAGATTTTTGTTTTATTGTCTTTAGTTGATTTTGAGAGATGAGTGGAGTTTAAATGTTCGATGCCATCATTTTTACCTGGAAATTAAATGCTTTCTCATCCACATCTCTTTTCATCCTAACACCACCCCTGGTAAGTGAGCAAGACGGTGTCACCCTGGGCTGGATGACAACAGGGCTGACAACTGGAAGACCCAGGGCCTAAGCATGGAGCAAAACTATATGGTTGCCTTAAGTAAGAGCAGGTGTCCTCACAGGCACCCTGCCCTGCCGCAGGGAAAAATCCTTATACATCAGCCAAAATTCTCTCACACTTTGGGTTTGGGTATATTTGAGACTTGTGTGGCAAGTACATAGTACTCACACTGCTGCCTCTGTGGGCATCAGGCAATGGCAGACATCACTAATCAATCACAGTACTTATCCCCCTGCATCTTTTCAAGATTACATTACAGGAAGACATTACCAACTAACGACACTGGCAATTGGGATGCAACCTATGTGCTGCTCCAGTACCAGAGATTCTTTAGCTACATCGAGCGTTGACAGAGGAGTCAGAACAACCTGGGTTGGATTTTAGTTCTGTGATTACTACCAGAATGGATTCAGGCAAGTCTTTTCTTCTCTAAGCCTCAACTTTTCTATTTGTAAAATGGGAGTCATGTCATCACATAAAGTTATTAGAGGGAATACATGAGACAATGCATGAGTCATGACTACATAAAAACTACTTCAAAACCTAGGGGCTTAAAACAATAAACCCAGGCCAGTCGCAGTGGCTCACACCTGTAGCCCCAGCACTTTGGGAGGCCGAGGCAGGTGGATCACCTGAGGTCAGGAGTCCGAGATCAGCCTGGCCAACATGGTGAAACCCCATCTCTACTAAAAATATAAAAATTAGCTGGGTGTGGTAGTGCATGCCTTTAGTTCCAGCTACTCTGGAGGCTGAGGAAGGAGAATCACTTAAACCCAAAAACAGAGGTTGCAGTGAGCTGAGATCCCATCACTGCACTCCAGACTCCAGCCTGGGTGACAGAGGGAGACTCTGTCTCAAGAAAAAAAAAAAGGCTGGGCACGGTGGCTCAAGCCTGTAATCCCAGCACTTTGGGAGGCTAAGATGGGCGGATCACGAGGTCAGGAGATCCAGACCATCCTGGCTAACCCGGTGAAACCCCGTCTCTACTAAAAAATACAAAAAACTAGCCGGGCGAGGTGGCGGGCACCTGTAGTCTCAGCTACTCGGGAGGCTGAGGCAGGAGAATGGCGTGAACCCGGGAGGCGGAGCTTGCAGTGAGCTGAGATCCGGCCACTGCACTCCAGCCTGGGCGACAGAGCGAGACTCCGTCTCAAAAAAAAAAAAAAAAAAAAAAAAATAAGCCTTATTTAGCTCATGAGGCTACAGCACAGCAGGAGGTTTCTTTTGCACTGGATAGACTCAACTCATTTCAGCTGGACTTGCTCTTCTGTCTGTGGTCAGTGGGCAGGTCAGCTGAAGCTGGCTGGTGTCAGATGGCCTTACTCAAATGGATGGGTGGTTAGTTGGCTTTCATCTGGGGCAATGGGGGTGATTAGACCCTGGGGTCTCTCATCCTCTAGCAGGCTCTCCCAGGCTTGTTTCCATGGTAGCAGTAGAATTCCAAGAGACTGGGTGGAAGAATGCAAGGCCTCTTGGAGTCCAGCTCTGAAATGACACTCTGTCGTTTCCATCCCATTCTGTTACACGAAGCAAGTCACAGGCTGACCCAGGTACAGGGGGTCACCCTTACTGCCTGGCAGTTCACCATAAGCAGTTAGACCATAACCACACAGTTGCCTGAATGTTTTGCTGCTGATAAATTTCTTCTGCCAAATATTAATCACTCTTAAATATGTCATTCTAAGGCCCTAGGGCATGGACACAATGCATCCAACTTCTTTGTTACAGTGTAATAAGGGTGACCTTTACTCCAATTTCCAATAAGATATTCCTCATTCCCATCTGAAACTTCATCAGTATGGTCTTTACTGTCCACATTTTTGATCAACATTTTGGCCACAACCACTTAACCAATCTTTAAGAAGTTCCGGCTCATCTTCCAAGCCTCTGCTAACATCACTCTTAATGCTCCATTCCCAGCAATACAGTCTTTTTCTAGCCTATTCCTCTTCCAACTTCTACTCATTACCCAGTTCCAAAGCTGCTTCCACATTTTCAAGTACCTGCATAGCAACACCTGGTACCAATAGTCCATTTTGTGTTGCCATAATAGAATACCTGAGGCTATGTAATTTATAAAGAAAAGAACTTTATTTGGCTCACAATTCCAGTGGCTGAAAATTCCAAGACTGAACAACTGCATCTGGTTAGGGCCTCCTTTCTGCTTCTACTTATGGCAGAAAGTGGAAGGGGAGCCAGCATGTGCAAAGAAGTCACATGGCAGGCCAGGCGAGGTGGCTCACACCTATAATCCCAGCACTTTGGGAGGCCAACGTGGATGGATCACCTGAGGTCAGGAGTTCGAGACCAGACTGACCAATGTAGTGAAACACCATCTCCATTAAAACTACAAAATCAGCCAGGCGTGGTGGCACACACCTGTAATCCCAGCTACTTGAGAGGCTGAGGCAGGAGGATCACTTGAACCCAGGAGATGGAGGTTGCGGTGAGCCAAGATCACATCACTACACTCCAGCCTAGGTGACAGAGTGAGACTCCATCTCAAAAATAAATAAATAAATAAATAAATAAATAAATAAATAAATAAATAAATAAATATAAATAAATAAAATCACATGGCAAAGAGGAAGCAAGAGAGAGAAACTGAGGAAGCCAGATTCTTTTTAACAGCGCCAGATTCTTTTTAACAGCTCACTCCCAAAAGAGGGAGAACTCACTCACCCAGGTGGGTGAGAATTAATCTCTTCATAAGGAATGTACCCCCATCACCCAAATACCTCCTGCTAGGCCCCACCTCCCAACACTGCCACTCTGGGGATCAAATTTTAACATGAGTTTTGAGGGTAGGAAACAAACCACATCCAAATCACAGCAGGTGGAGAATTATAGCCACTTTTGCAGTGAGTCTAACATAGTGTTTCATACTAATGGGCATGATTGAAACTCAATAGTAGGTTTTAGAAAGATTTTTAAATCCCAAATTGTCTACTTTTTCTCTTGGTTGATAGAGTTCTCTTGGTCGATGAAGACTGAGTATGCAGATAGGTTTCATCTTGTAAGTTAACTCCAAGTTAAGATGGGGAGATCCACACTTATTGGGAATGGTGCTGAAGCCAATTGGCACCGTCTGCTCTGGGTATGCAATAAATGCATTGCTGGGAAAGGAGCGAGCAATAAGGTCAGAGCTTAGAAGAGCCAGGGTCTGCTCCCTCACACACTCTCCACTGTTTCTGGTGGACCACAGAGGTATACGGGAAGAAGGATCTTACATCTTCTAATAACCTGATGACAGTCTAATGGCCCACATTTTTTTCACCAAAACTGATGGGGATTAGGATTAACAGGTGCACTGTGAAGGTCACTGAGCATAGCATGAGAAGGGCTATATTCTAGTCCTAGGTCCCCATGGACCGGCTGTCTGACCTTAGACAAGTCTCTTACTTCCTGGGAATGGGGGGTGGAAGGAAGAGGTGATGGAAGAGGAATGCCATCCAACCTTGAAAGCGGGGTTAGTCCACATCAACTCTGAGTTATACAATGAATTAATTTTTCAAAGAGAGGCTGCCACCAACTCACATCACCTGACACACCCCATCCCAACTTTCCTACCCCTCCCAGTTTCCTAAGCAAATTCTAGAAGGTCACTGTCCCCATAAAATCAATGGGCCTGGACTTACCTCCTAATTTAATGCAAATCCCAGCCTGCCTTATTGTGCTGGAGTTTCTGTTCATTTCAACTTTCTTGGTGACACAATCCATCTCATTTCCAGTTGAGTTTCTAATCCCCGCAATTTTCATGGTGCTAGTAATTACGGGGAAAAGTCTGAAGCACAGAAATTCTGCATCCTGCCTGTGAGATTACACACTTTAGTGAAATTTATTAAATTTATTTTGCAGTTACTGAGGAGATGAAACTCACTGTACAACTCCAGAGGGCAAAGCAAGGACTGGTTCATAGAATCTACCAGGAGGCAGCTTGGAATTCAAGGGGAAGAAGCATTTGCTGACAGTCAGAGCTGCTCAGCATGGAGTGAGCCATCCCAAGAGACCAGGGTGAGACTGGCAGGGCCCAGGCCTGCGGTGGTCAATGTGGGGCCAATGAAGTGCAAGGGCTTTGGGTCAGACCTGGGTTCATTTCCTCACTGCCCGCTTTCCTGGGGATTCAGGCAAGTGAGCTCACTTTTGTAAGCCTTGGCTTCCCCTTGAGCAAGATGGTGTATGCTGGCCCACCCCACACCCAACCATGCAGGAGCCTGAACCCTGATCAGAGGGGTCAATGCACCTCTGATAGGTGGTTCCTCCCTGTCTGGTCCTGGGGTCTGTGCGGGGGGCGTCCACATTCCCCCAGGGGTAAGCACCATCCTCCAGCATCAGCCTTATGGGTGATAAAGAGGGTTCATTTCTATTCAACATGCCCTTGACCCTGTCAATTGAACTGAGGAAGAGAAACCAGTGCCTTTATTGAGCTCCCAAACCTCAATGCTACTGCCACAAGGGCTGAAAGCTCGGCCAACATCTCACCTGTATTCAGAGGAGAGAAGTCCAAGCCCATGGAAAGACATGAGGAGAAGGATGGACAGGTTGCACCAATCCCTGCTGTTGGCCTGGGGGCCAGGCATGCACCCAGAGGGGGCGGCGTTAGCAGACTGAGCAGCCACTCAACTGGGTACGTGAGTTTGAGGACCGGGATCAGCAGAGGAGAAGGGTTGAGGGGCAAATGTGAAGCTGGAGGGGTGGGATGGGGGCCTGGATATAATAAGGGCACAACTTTACCATCACTGAGACCTGAATGGAGTCCTGTCCTCCCCCTTCCTAGCCACGCAGTCGTGAGCACATCATTTAGCCTTCCTAAACTCCACTTTCCTTCACTGGAAAATAGGGAAAACAGGGTGTAGGGAGTAGTAAATAAGGTGGTGCATGCAAATCCCAGAGCCTAACACGCAGCAGCAGTTTCATAAACATTGACTGCTGCCTTTATTCATTATTGAGTGGACATCAATAGTCACCTACCATGGCAATTTGACAGAGTCCTCTCTGATCTCTTGACCTAGTTCAGGTCCTCTTGTCCTCTATGTTTATAGAGCTGTCTTCTGCCTCTTTTCTAAGGCTCGTTACCCTTGCTGTGTGTCTACCTCCACCTCCAGGACATCTACTCCAACACGGCAGGGAGCAGGAGGCCCTTCTTCTCCACTGTCTTGCCCCAGTTCCCAGCACAGTGCCTGGCACATAGCAGGTGCCCAATAAAGATTGCTGAATGAATTTTGCTGCCATACAGTGTTAAGGGCCATGACAGGGATATGCACAGAGGGCTGTGGGGTCTCAGTGGAGGTGGAAGGTGGAGTGTGGAGGGTAAGAGTCACAGAGGGTCCCACGAGCTGAATTGTGTCCCCCACAAAATGCATATATTGACATCCTAACTCCCAGTACCTCATAATGTAACTGTATTTGAAGATAAGTTCCTTAAGGAGGTGATTAAGTTAAAATGAGGTCTTTAGGGTAGGCAGGAAAGTCTTCCTTATAAGAAGAAGAAATTTAAACAGATATACACAGCACAGAGGAAATGCCAGATGAGGACATGGCATGAAGGCAGCCATCTGCAAGCCAAGGAGAAAGACCTCAGAAGACACCAAATCTGCTGACACCCTGATCTTGGGCTTCCAGCTTCCAGAACTGTGAGAAGATAAGTTTCTATGTATAAGCTGCCCAGCCTGTGGTGTTTTGTTATGGAAGCCCAAGCTGATTAACACAAAGGGCTTCCCAGGAGGGTGGCTCTGAGCTGAATGTTCAAGATGAGACAGAGAGAAGAGAGTCCAGGCAGAGATAACAGCAAGACCATGCTTGTCAGAAACCAGCTGGGCAGCTTGAGGTGGAGGCTCAAGTCAGGGAACGACAGGAGAAGAGATCAGAGATCAGCAGAAGCCCCATAGTAAACAGCCTCAAATTCCAGGCCTGAAAGATTTTAGCCTGAAATTCTTGAGCTATTTTTTTCCTGAACCTAATCACTTGATGTGTACTGACTCACTGAATCCTACAAGAATCCTGCGGATGTTCATTATCATCTCCATTAGCAGTTGTGGAAACTGAGGCAGAGAGAGTTTAGGGAAATTACCAAAGGCCACCTAGCCTAAGTGATGGAGAAGGGAGTAGAACCGGGGTGCTGAGGGTCTGAAATCCATGTTCCTAGCTACTACACTGTTCTTCAGCAAGGGAGGGATAAAGTCAGGTTTTATTTTAGAAAGAGTCCTATCATGACAGCTGTCTTGGTCCATTTTGTGTGGCTATAACAGAATACCTGAAGATGGGTCAATTTAAAAAGAAGAAAGCTTTATTCCAAAAGCATGGCACTGGCATCTGTTCAGCTTCTGGTGAGGGCCCAGTGATGTGTCAAGACATGGAGAAACAGAAAGGCATGTGCAAAGAAAAAGCAAACACGAGGAGGAAACTCACTTTAGAACAACCCACTCTCACCATAACTAATTCAGTCCTGCGATAGTGAGAACTTACTCCCACAAGACAGCATTAATCTATTTATTCATGAAGGATGTGCTCCTGTGACACAAGCAGCTCCCATTAGGGCCCACCTTCCAACACCACCACAGTGCAATCAAATCTCAACATGAGTTTCACAGGGGACAAACCTTATCCAAACCACAACACCAGCCCAGAAAGTCAATTTGGAACATAAAACTTGAGCCTGGTGATAGGTTTAGAAGCAAGTGACTATAGTCCAGTGAAGAATGATGCAGTGACCACATTCTACCAGGTCGGGCTTAGCTGCAGAACATTTGTGTGGCAACCTCTCTTGATTCAAATAGCAATGTGTCAAATTCCTGTGTTGACCTTAGATCAAAACTACCGGGGAAAGTAGTGTAGGAAGCCCCCAAGCAAGTGATTAGGGGCCGATACTTCCCAGAGAACAAATGTGCGTCTCAGGAGTGATGTTGATGAAGACTCAGATTTAGGGCAAATGCTAGAAAAGGCCTATGTCACAAGGAAGTGACATCAGGAGACAGAGCGATATGAGCAGGAGCAGCAGAGACCCTCAGAAGCAAGGACCCACGGAACCTGGAGACCGTGGGACCAGGCAAGCAAGAAGAGAACAGAAACCACCATCCATGCAACACCTCAATGGAGGAGTTTTCACTGGTTGCCTAGTGAGGAAACTGAAAATTTGTATAGAGACTTCATTCCATCATTCATGTATATTTATTTAGCAGCTTCTATATGCTTTGTTATGTACTGGTGCCTCAGTGGTGGACAAGACAGACAAGGTCCCTGTCCACATGGAAATTACATTCTCACAGCACCCTGTACCAGTCAGGTTTATTAATGTTGGCCACCGCTGTAAACAAACCCCCAGACATCAATGTCTTAACACAATAAACATTTCTTTCTTCTCTGTCTTGTAGCTATGCTGTCTGGAACAGGCAGTCCCCTGAGTCACCTCTGTATGGGAAGAGAGGGATGGAGGAGTCACAGTAGCTCCTGGCCACCTCAGCCTTGAAATGACACACCGATATGATTTGAATGTCCTGTTCCCTCCAAATTTTATGTTGAAATGTGACCACCAATGTTGAACGTGGGTCTAGTGGCAGGAGTTCGGGTCAAGCGAGCAGCTCCTCCATGAACCACTTGCTGCTGTCCTTACAGTAATGAGTGAGTTCTCATTCTACGAGTTCACAGGAGATCTGGTTGTTTAAAAGAGGCTGGCACCTCCTCCCTCTCTTTCTCACTCCCTCTTTCACCATGCGACACGTGGGCTCCCCTTTGCCTTCTGCCATAATTGTAAAGCCCTCACCAGAAGTAGATATCAGCACTATGCTTGATGTATAGCTTGCAGAACTGTGAGCCAAATAAACCTCTTTTGTTTATAAGTTTCCCAGCCTCAGTTATTCCTTTATAGCAATGCAAATAGACTAACACACACATATTGCTTCTGCTCACAGTCCATGGGTCAGAACTAGTCACATGGTACGAACATAAGTGCAAAGGAGGCTGGGAACTGCAGGGCAGCATGTGGACTATTTGGCAAATAATGTCTCGGCCACAGGCTCCATTGAATATCATTCAAAGTTGTATTTAGTCTGCAATTTCCTATATGGTGAATTGTCAACTGCCCTCTTCTCACAGGTTGATTCCATCTTTCTCAAGGAGCCATTCACTCAATGCCTAAAGCCCTGGATCCAGGAACTCTCACAGTTCAGGTGACATGATGCCAAATGGAGGGGGATAGTCCCTCAGGGCCACAGCCAGGATTCTGGAGCCCAGAAAGGATCCAGCCAGAAAGACGACCCCTTAAAGCATTTCACCTCAAAAGAATTAACTATTGCCCTGGGTGACAGATAACTTGAACACCACCTTTCTCCTGGATGTGACAGGAATGGAAAAGAAAAACAAGATTGGGGTGAGAGCCGGCATATCCAAGCAGAACCTCATTAGTGGGAAGAAGCGGGTGTTAGCTTTGAGTGAGGTATAGGATGAGATACTGAGTGACCAGGCTTGGAGCCTGCATTAAATGTGACAGCAAGCAAACAAGGAGACATGGCCAACCCATCACAAATTTCTCACCTGAGGGGTGTTAATGTCTCTGAGTGACTAGGGCCGCCCTCCCAGGAAGCTTCAGGAACCAGGAAACCAAAGGGCATGGAGTCATGGGCCTGGACAGGACCCCAGAGCAGTTTCCACAATTTAACAATGGCCCGTGCTCCTGCAAAGCTCTCACATTCATTACCTCTTAATTACCCAGGGGACCTATGTGTGTGTTGGAGAGGAAGAGAGAACATTCTTGTTAACCCCATGTGTCAGGAGAGAAAATTGAGCTACAGAGAGTGTACCACCTGGTCTAAGGTCACACAGCTGGTGCATGGAGCAGTGAGTGTGGTCTCTGTTAGCTTCCACATTGCCATCCCTCTCCAGGAACAGAGGAGAAATGATAAGTGGACTGAAGTCAGTCAGTGACAGCAAGACCTGCTCTGTCCTTACCAGATATTGTTCTGCTATGTGATTAAAGGGTAGGCTTACCAGCCCCCTGTAACTGTATCAGTCAGAAGAAGCTGGCTCTGCCACGTAACAAACAGCCCCAAATCAACAAAGGTCTGTTTACTCAGGCTTCCTGTCCATTGAAGCTCAGATGAGGCTCTGTCCATGTGGTCCTCACTCAGGGACCTTGGCCAATGAGTGGTCACCATCTGGTACCTTGCCAGTCACTAAGGCAGATGAATGAGAACTCTGAGGGGTCTCAGTCACAACAATATCCAGCCCGGAACTGGCAGGCACCACTTTTACTCATAACAAATGGGCCAGAATTATTTGTTCCACTTCTCTCCCCACAACCACACGGACCAGGAAGTCAGTCCTACCTCCTGCCAGGAAGAAGTGTGAGCTGGAGCACTGGGCAAGTGGTACCAATGGCCTCCCCATCCAGTTTCCCAGCATAGGTGATGGAGAGGATGATGGCACCTTCGGGCAAGTCCCAGAACTGTGGAGGAGAAGTACAGTTGAAGGGATAGAGAGAGATAATGCCCCACATTGAAAAAATGCTGCCTGTGGGCCCTACATATGCATACGTAACATGTAGCCAATTATCCATGCAGAATATTACATATACATAAGTAATGTGCATATATATACGAAGTATATTCACATTGTCTAATTTAAACATCACAATAAATTTATGGGGTAGGTGGTCCCCCATTTTACAAATTGATTTGCACACAAATAGTTATGGATCATCTACTGTGTGCCAAGCTGTGCCCTAGATGCCAGGGAAATAGCAATGAGCAAAACTAACCAAATCCTTGTCCTTACTGAGCTTACACTTTAGTTAGTGCAGGGTGTGGATAAAAACCAGATCAACAAAGGCATATATGACACAATCTTGGAGCAGGACATGTGCCAGGATGGGAATGAAGCAGAGGGAATGAGGGAGCCACGGGAGGCTGCAGGGGGCAGAGGGAGGGCAGCCCCTGAGGAGAGGGCACCTGAGCAGAACTAATGGATGAGTCATGTGGGTCTGAGGTGGACCAGCATCCCAGACAGAGGGAAGAGTATGTGCCAACGCCCTGGGGTGGGAATGTGCGGAGCCTGACCCAGGATGGCCAGGAGGCCTGTGAGGCTGGAACAGAGTGAGGAGGACATAACTAGACAGGAGGTCAGAAAGATGGGAATTAGATCAGGCCAAGGCCTTGGAAAGACCTCAGGAGAGGCCTTAGATCTCATCTGGAGTGTGATGACCTGGAAGGGTGAGGTGACCTGGAAGGGTGAATAAGGAGTGAGGCAAACAAGTGATTTCCACCCTCTGTGCCTCAGTTTCCTCATCCTCTGGGGTGACATTGCACCTGCTTCATGTGATGTTCAATTGAGGAAGAGCATGTGAAACACTCAGCACAGAAGCACGCACACCAAATGCTCAGTGGGAGGATGGCTGCTGGGTTCGAGTCCCCATGACACTTGTTTCACAAATGGAACCCAAGTGGCTCTCTTGCTATTCCTGCCCATGTCTTCCATCCTCCATCCTTCAGAATAACTCCTTTAGATGCCTAGGCAGGATCTAGTACCACTGAGTGCCATGTAAATGTCACTGTTTTGAGGTTGATACAGATTAGCCTGAGGCCCGAGATTCTCAAACACAGCAGCAGCACAGACATTTCAGGAGGCTGGTGCCATGCCATCTGCTAATGCCTATCTCCCAGGCTGGTGGTCTGGGGTGGCCAGGCTGTTCTGAACAATGACACACACCTGTTAACAAGAGGTCTAGAGAGAAAATGCTCACAGACAAGTCCGAGCCACCTGCCAAAGTGGAGTGCAAGCGAGGACCCAAGAAAACAAGGGCTGGTCTAGGCAAAGCAGCAGCAGTCAGGGCATGTTCACCAGGACTCACTGGAATGGCCAGGGCAAAGATGTCCATATTGGTTGCCACCCTGAGCCTCAGATGCTCCCATACTGCCCCAGCCCCTCACCTGGTGCCCCCTACCCCAGCTCCTCACAGTCCAGCACCCAGAGAATTTCTTTCCCACCCTGCTCTGGCAGCCTCCCTTCTGATTGGTCAGTGCCTTTGATCTACTGCTTGATAAAAATGGTAAATCTCATGCCTACTAAAAAGGCTATTTTTGTCAACTTGACACCCACTTCTCCTTTCTCTGGAGTTATAGCTCCTCCATTTGGGGACCCACTGTCACCCCTTCCTAGGTCCTTTGAGTTCCAAGAGGTGGGCTCATGGCCTCAGCCTGGCCAATTAGAACATCCTATTCCTCCGGCCTTAGTACTTAGCTTAGGCATGGGCACATGACTTAGCACTAACCAGTGAAATTCTATTCTAAGGCTTTTGGAATTACTGGGCTAGTGAAGCTCTACCTTCTCCTGCAATTTCTAGGGGCCACTAGGAAGAGCAGGCCTGCCTAGTAGACAAGTAAGGAGAAAAGCAGAGAGAGGTGGATTCCTGAAGACCTCATTTGAGCACCTGGATTCAGCCATACCTGAAATTCCTCTGGACTTTTTACTTAATAAGCCTATAGTTCTGCTTCTGCATTTCTTTCCCTTATAATAAAAAGGATCCTAATTGATACAGTTATTATCTCCATAAATTATTGTTTCCATGAAGTAACATATCAACTGTCACATACCTGGTCACACACAGGCATGTAGGAAGCTCAAATTCAGCTGTCTTTAATGGTGATGGTCTTTAGGAAAGCAGTAAGAGCTAATAGGGCTCAAGGAAGCACTATAACAGACTCTGCTCAAGATGCAATTTGTAGAGCCTGAAATCACTCACTGAGACAGTCTAATTTGAGTGGTCCAAATTGCAGGCAATCTCCACAGTTTCCTGGAATCTTCATTGCTCACCTCCCAGGACCAGTCTGTCCCCAGACCATGACAGTCCTGTTATCAGGCTTGGCAGGACACAAGCTATTGCTGCAACTGTCTGGCCAAACAGGCAACAACGTATGAAAGGTAATTTTCCTCCCTCTCACTTCCTGGGGAGCAGCCCCTCAGCTGCCATCAGAGCTGTTTTGTGGGGAGCAGGGATTCTCTGGGAAGCCCACAGCTCAAATGAACCTTGACAGGTAATCCTTCTCCAAAGCAGCAGGTGAGTCGTGATTAGCACTGCCAGCTGGAGAAGAAGTGGCCTGGAGAAGAAGTCTCCACTAACTCCCTAGGTAAGACTCTGGCCTGGAAATTGTTTGAACTAGTGCAGACGTGGGGAGGCCTCCAGGTACTGGGAGATCCTCCTGTGATTACAGCCAGGATCCACCACCAAAAGGCCCTTCTAGATTAGTCTTTGTTCATGGATTGAGGTTAAAGGTCAAGGTGAAGCAGAGGCCATGATCCCTAATGATCCTGTCATCTGTCTCTCCTTCTACATGATCTGGAAATGTCTCATTGAAGACATTGAAGGTGGGAAATGTCTCATTCACTGTGGCTAAGGCCTACACAGTACTGGCAACTAGGAGAGGTGTGTGACATGGTTGTTGATAATTGAATAAATGAAAAAAAAATTGAGAACCCCTCACTTCACAGGTGGGGAAAGAGAGGTCAACAGAAAACTCAGTTCATTTGTAGTTTGGATTTTGCAACAGCCACCACCAGCTCTAAAGAGAGTGGGTAGGGTGACCATATGATCCGCTTTGCCCAGGACAGTCTAGTTTATGCCTACTAGTATCCTAGTGTAGACATTAATTGTGCTTCTTTTGCTCTCAAAAGTGGCCTCATTTGGACAATTTTTCCAGGATAATGGGGATTGGGGGTGGGGCAGGAGTGGTCTCTGGAGTGGAAGGGGAAGCTCCACTAACTGGTCACCAGGAAATACTTGAAGCTCACCTTCTTCCATTTGATCCTCACAACAACCCCTGTCTTAGGTGCTTTTTCCTGCTCCTCGGGCTTTCAGGTGTTAATGGATGATCCATGACAAAGACACGCCATGGCCAAGCACATTTTGGAAAGACTGGATTAAACAACAATTAACTGGCAAACTGGTTTCCTTGCCACAGACTTTCTCAATACCTTAAAATGTTAACACAAGCAATAAGAATAAAGAAAAGATACTCCCCCGATACCACAACTCCAGAAAGAAGGAGTTCATTGGGGAATAAATCTTCATACTATTTCCCTTTCATTTATTTTCTTACCCAGACAAGTAGTTTACCCACTTCAGAATGTTATTGAGTTAGCTGGGGAGAGGGGAGCCCACACACAAGCATCTGAAGAGTAGAAGCTCAAAATAGATGGTTTTTTGCTCAGTCAAGCAAGGCAGGGGTTTTGGCTCAGAGCTTAGTATGAGGTTGATGGAGGTGGGGAGGGAAGTATAAGAAGGAGATGGAAAAATTTAGCAGGAAAAGAAAATCAGGGTAAGCAGTGATCAGGAGACCCAGCCCCAGGGAATTTGTACACCCCACAGGGAGTCCCCTGGACATCGCACAGTGCCTGAGATAGGGCTTAAGCCAGTTTATAAGACATGAAAGGAGACAGTGACACCAGGAATCCAGAGGACTTGGGACACCCCAGCTGGAGACATCTGAGGCCTTGGTGTTCTGTTATTTGGTTGTGAGTCTGCAGTGTTACAATGGTAGATTGGGTTTTTGTTCCCAACTCTTCATTCCCTTCCCAGCTCTGCCATTTGCCCTTGCAGAGCACCGGAACAGGCAGGGTACGGTTTCCTGTCCCTAATCTTGGACTTGCTTTGCTTAATGTAACACTGATAGAAGTGGCGGTTACAGCTCCAAACTGAGGCCTTAAGAAGTAAGGGGGCCCTTGGGAGTCAAGAGTTTTGGAGAAAAGCACAGAGAAAAGGGAGCTTGAGAAACCATCCAATAAAGTTGTGCATGAAGACTGGATCCACCCACAAGCTATGCAGGTATGGAACTGACCCAAAACAGCTCACTAAATAAAGGCTCTGAGAACTGAACTAGAATGTAGTGTGTCCTGGGAGACAACACAGGTAATATCCCAATAGTACTGAAAAGTCTTTAAAAACTAAACTGAAGTTGAAACCACAGCCCACTAAAGTAGATCAGTCCTTGTGCCCTGGGCCTTATAAAGTTGACAGTATGCTTTAAGTGCCCTATCCAACCAACAACATACACAACATATATACAACTTCAGGAAAAAGTCCTCCCCTACAAAAGTAAATTCAAAAAACTGGAAAAAGCAACTGTTCCACAAGATGAACAGATATATGTATTAATGTAAGGACACGGGAAACATGAAAAAGCACTCTGATTCATAAAGCAAATGTTACTAGATCTAAAGCAAGAGATAGACTCCAATACAATCATAGTGGGGGACTTCAACATCCCATGCTCAGCATTAGACAGACCGTTGAAACAAAAAAATCAACAGAGAATCATTGGATTTAAACTGGACTTTAGACCAAATAGACCTAACAAATATTTACAGAACATTTGATCCAACTACAGAATATAGAAATCAATATAAATAGGAACTTTGGAAACTATACAAATACATGGAAATTAAACAACATGCACCATTGGGTCAATGAAGAAATTAAGATGGAAATCAAAAAAATTCTTGAAACAAATGGAAATGGGAACACAACATGCCAAAACCTGTGGGATTCAGAAAAAACACTACTTAGAGGGACATTCACAGCAGGCAACACCAACATCAAAAAAGTAGAAATATTTCAAATAAACAACCTAACAATGCTCCTCAAGGAACTAGAAAAGCAAGAACAAACCAAACCCAAAATTAGCAGAAGGAAATTAATCATAAAGATCAGAGTAGAGCTAAATGAAATAGAGACTATGAAACAATACAGAGGATCAAGAAAATGAAAAATTGGTTATTCAAAAAGTTAAACAAAATTGATAAACCACTAGTTAGACTAATCGAGAAAAGAACCAAATAAACAAAATCAGAAATGAAAAGGGAGGCAATGCAACTGATACCATGAAATTCAAAAGACCACCAGAGACTATTATAAAAAACTATACATTGGCAAACTGGAACCTAGAGGAAATAAATAAATTCATGGAATATATAATCTACCAAGATTAAACCCAGAAGAAATAGAAAACCTGAAGAGACCAATTATGAGTAGTGAGAACGAATCAGTAATAAAACCCTCTCAACAAAGAAACGCCCATGACTAGACTGATTTAAAGTCAAATTGTACCAAACATATAAAGTAGAACAAATACCAATCCTCTTGAAACTATCACAAAAAATTGAATTGGAGATAACTCTTCCTAACTCATTCTACAAGGCCAGCATTACCCTGAAACCAAAACCAGACAAGGACACAACAAAAGAAAATGACAGGCCAATATCTTTGATGAACATAGACACAAACTCCTCAATAAAATACCGGCAAATCAAATCCAACAGCACATCAAAAAGGTAATACAACATGATCAGGTGGGATTTATCCAGGAATGCAAGGATTATTCAATATATGCAAATCAATAAACATAATATATCATATCAACAGAATGAAGGACACAAATCATATGATCATCTCAATAGATGCAGAAAAAGCATTTGATAAAATTTAACATCTCTTCATATAAAAACTCTCAACAAACTATGAACAGAGTATCATACTGAAAGGGGAAAAGCTGAAAGCCTTTCCTCTGTGATCTGGAACAAGAAAAGGATGCCTGCTTTCACCATTCCTATTCAACATAATACTGGAAGTCCTAGTCAGAGCAATTAGGCAAGAGAAAGAAAGAAAAGGCATCCAAGTTGGAAAAGAAGAAGTCAAATTGTCCCCTTTTGCTGATAATATGATCTTATGTTGAGAAAAACCTAAACTCAACTAAAACACATCCTACATTTGATCAATAAATTCAGTAAAGCTGCAGCATACAAAATCAACATACAAAAATCAGTAGTATTTCTATACACCAATGATGAACTAGATGGGAGAGAAATCTAGAATGCAATCCCATTTACAATAGCTACAAAAAAAATAAAATACCTAGAAATAAACTTTACCAAAGAGGTAAAAGATCTCTACAAGGAAAACTGCAAAACACTGATGCAAGAAATTAAAGAAGACACAAACAAATGGAAAGAGATCTCATACTTAGGAACCAGAAGAATTAATATCATTAAAAAGGCCATACAGGCCGGGTGCGGTGGCTCATGCCTATAATCCCAGCACTTTGGGATGCTGAGGTGGACAGATCACGATGTCAGGAGATTGAGACCATCCTGGCCAACATGGTGAAACCCCATCTGTACTAAAAATACAAAAATTAGCTGGGTGTGGTGGCACGTGCCTGTAATCCCAGCTACTGGGGAGGCTGAGGCAGGAGAATCGCTTGAACCAGGGAGTCAGAGGTTGCAGTGAGCCCAGATCGTGCTACTGCACTCCAGCCTGGCAACAGAGCAAGACTCCATCTTGGAAAGAAAAAAAAAAAAAAGCCATACTGTTCAAAGCAATCTACAGATTCAATGTAATCCCTATCAAAATACCAATGTCATTTTTCACAGAATTAGAAGAAATAATCTTGAAATTCAAATGGAACCAAAAAAAGAGCCCACTAACCAAAGCAATTCTGAACAAAAGGGGAAAAATCTGGAACTACCACACTACCTGACTTCAAAACATATTACAAGGCTATAGTAATCAAAAAAGCATGGTATTGGTATGAAAATAGACACATAGACCAATGGAACAAATCAGTTCAGAAATAAATCCACATATTTGCAGGCAACTGATTTTTAATAAAGGTGCCAAGAACATACACTGGCGAAAGGATGCCCTGTTTAATAAATGTTGCTGGGGAAACAGGATATCCATATGCAAAAGAATGAGACTAGATTCCCTATCTCTCCCCATACATAAAAGTCAACTTAAGATAGATTAAAGACTTAAACGTAAGACCCGAAGCTATTCAACTACTAGAAAAGAAAACATGCGGAAAACACTTCAAGACATTGTTCTAGTCAAAGATATTTTATTAAGACCTCAAAAGCACAGACAACTATAACAAAAATAAACAAATGAGACTATATTAAACTAAAAAGCTTCTTCACAGCAAAGGAAACAATTGACAGACTGAAGAGATAACCCGTTGAAGAAAATATTTGCAAATTATTCACCCAACAAAAGACTAATATCCAGAATTTACAAAGAACTCAAACAACTCAACAATTAAAAAAGCAAATAATTCCATTAAAAAGTAGGTGAAGGACATAAGCAGATACTTCTCAAGCTAAGACATACAAATGGCCATCGTGTATATTTTAAAATGCTCAACATCACTAGTTATCAGGGAAATGCAAATCAAAACCACAATGAGATATCATCTTATCCCAGTTAGAATGGCAACTACTAAAAGACAAAAAAATAACAGACGTTGATGAGGATGTGGAGAAAAGGTAACTCTTATACAGTGTTGGTGGAAGTGTAAATTAGTACAACCACTATGGAAAACAATATGGAGATTTCTCAAAAAGCTAAAAATAGAACTACCACATGATCCAGCAATCCCACTACTGGATATTTATCCAAAGGGAAAGAAATCTGTATGTCAAAGGGATACCTGCACTTACATGTTTATGGCAGCATTATTCACAGTAGCAAAGATAAGGACTCAACTTAAGTATCCACTGACAGACAGTTGAATAAAGAAAATGTGGTATAGCTACAGAATGGAATACTAGTCAACCATAAAAAAGAATGAAATCCTATCATTTGCAGCAACGTGGATGGAACTGGAGGTCATTATGTTAAGTGAAACAAGCCAGTCACAGAAAGGCCACATGTTCTCACTCATATGTGGGAGTTAAAAACTTGTTCTCATGGAGATAGAGAGTAGAATGATAGATACCAGAATGGGAAGTGTGGGTGGGTGGGAGGGGGCAATAACAAAAGGTTGATTGGTGAATACAAACATATAATTATAGAAGAAATAATCCCCAACATTCAAAAGCAGAATAGCGTGACTATAGTTAGCAACAATGTATTGTATATTTCAAAGGAGCTGGAAGAAAGGACTTGAAATGTTACCAACACACAGAAATGATAAATACTCAAGATAATGGATATAGCAAATACCCTGACTTGATCATTACACATTCTATGCATGTAACAAACACTCACAAGTATACTATAAAAATGTAAAATATTTTGTATAAATCAATATAAATAAATAAATAAATGAGCCGAGTGAAAGAAGCCAGACTCATAACACCACATACCATATGATTCCACTTGTATGACATTCCAGAAAAGGCAAAACTGTAGGCATAGAGAACAGATCAGTGATTGACAAGGCTTAGTGGCAGAGAAACAGTGTAACCAGAAAGGGGCAGCAGGGGAAACCTGGGGGGGTGATAGAACCGTTCTGTGTCCTGATTCTAGTGGCAGTTACAGGATTGCATGCATGTGTTAAAACTCACAGACCAGCGGGTAGGGAGCTAGGGGAGGAGGAGCATTAGAACAAATAGCTAATACACGCAGGGCTTAAAACCTAGATTACAGGTTGATAGGTGTAGCAAACCACCATGGCACATATATACCTATGTAACAAACCTACACATTCTGCACTTGTATCCTGGAACTTAAAGTAAAATTTAAAAAAAAAAAAAAAAAAAAAAAACCCTCATAGACATGTACACCAAAAAAGGTGGATTTTGTATGTAAATTTAAAATGTTTTTCAAGACAAAATGATGTTTGAAAAAGAGTCATTGAATGTTCCTGTTCACCCCTCTGGTGCTCCTGTCATTTGTTGTGGATGAAGAGCTGCTGATTCAAGGAGAGAACTGAGGACAGACCCAGAACCTCCCGTACCCAGGAGGGTACCCTCTTTCAGCCACCTTGGGGAACCAACCATGAGCAAGAAAAATACACGTTTGCTATTGAATCCGTTGGAGTTTGAGACGGCTAATCATGGAGCAAAAATCTAATAAAGTTATGCAAACTGACTTGACCATAGAATCATCTTCTGGAAAATACCCGTTAGCATCTCTCAGAATGCAGCATTCCTTGGAACCTGCTGTTTTGGGCAGCTTATTCTCCCAGAGAAGTGGTAGCTGACTCCAGGCCAGAATCAGGTCTCCTTTGTGGGCAGTCCAGGAATTTTTCTCCATGATCCCAGTGTGTGGAGGCTAGCTGCTTCCCTCCCAGGCCAAGTCCTGGGCTTTGGTGGCCTTGGTGATGCTGACCAGAGGTGGGCGGTTAGGGGCTCTATTCTCCAGGAATTCGGGGATCAGAACTGAGAGGAAAGGGAGGGGAGAAAGGCTGGCTCCTCAGGCCCTGCCTTGGCCACCTTTTTGCTGTTTGACCTTGGATAGTGACAACCGCTCTGAGCCTTGGTCTCACTAGCTCTGAAACTGGGACAATTGTGTTTGGTGAGGACAGAGTGAGATGAGGCAGGTGGATGTGAGGGCTCCTCCAGCTGGGGTTCAGGAAAGCTTCACAGAGGAAGCTGAATCTGAGCCAGGCCCTGAAGCACATTGGGCAGGAAATAAAAACTTCTTGGTACCATGGGCAGAGGGGCCCAGCAGGCAGGAAAAATGTTTCTCTTGAGCTCAGCAGGGAGGGGCTAGGAGTAGCCAGGGAATCAGTGAAGATATCAGCATGGCCCGTTGTGGATCCAACACTTGTCATGTGTAGACGGTGACCTCATCCGCTGTTCACAGCAGCCCCGTGAGGCAAGAGTCACATGTGGGGAAACTGAGGCTCAGAGAAAGGAAGTCCAGGTTTGAAATTTGAGCTCAGGTCTGATTGCCTCTAAGTCACAGCCCTTTGACAAAAAGTCTAAGGATCTTTCCATTCTTACAGAAATTGCAAACTGGCAGCCTGGAGCAGAATACTGCTCCCAAGATGAAATTCATTTGACACTTACCACATAATAAAAATCTAGAAATTTCAAAAAAAATCAAGATCTCCAATTTCTCTTGAAAACTCAGGAAACTGGGGCCCTGCATTCTAACAGTCCCACATGGAAACAATTACCAAGAGCCAAGCTCATCTTCAAGAGCATCTCAGGCTTCAGAGCCAGACGCCTGGGTGACCTTGGGCAAGTGACAACTCCCGGGCCCCAGCGCGTCATCTGTATGACGGGTATATCACCAGCTCCTACTGCATAGGGGTGTCCTGAGCAACAAATGGGTTTAACACAGGGGAAGTCCTTAGAGTGAGGCAGCTCACAGCAAGGGCGCCCCTGCCCTCTCTCCTGTCCTCCTCTGATGGGACCTGCCCTCTCCCACTGGCCATGGTCCCATCCTCTGCCTGTTATCCCCACTGTCTTCACCCCTCACTCATTCAGGTGACCTGCCCACCCCCACCCGCCAGCCACTAGTTTGTGACCCCTGCACTTCCAGGGCTACGTCCCAGTCCAACAGGAGAAAGATTTTGGCAAGACTCAGCTATGAGTCAGAAGTATCCAGGCCAGAATGTTCTCAACGTGAGTTCCAAGCTAGATTCTGCCTTCAGTCTGTGTGTCAGAAACTGCCCGCCTGCATCTGGGGTGTTCTCACCAAACCATATGCGCCTATTCACAGGTGGCAGGGCGGCCTCCAGCATCCTGGGATCAGGAGAAGGGTCTCAAAGGAGCAGAGGCCCTGGGAGCACCCACCTGTATCCTGGGGTGATATCACTGTGACAGTAAGGACAGGCATGACATCTCCCACCTCCTGGCACCCAGGGCGTCTCGAAGCTCTCTGCTGCTCCCCTGTGTTGTGTTCAAGCCCCCTCTGAGCTCTCACCAGGAGCTCCAGGCCAGGGGAGGAAGAGGAGCCCCCGCTTTACCATCCAGAAAAACATCTGTCTGTCACCACCAACAGGATGGTGTGAACGGTCCGCTGGCTCCCATATACTGTCACTGGAGCCAAGCAGGGGACCTGGGTGAACTTGGAGAGAGAGAGAAAGATTGATTTTCAGATTATGTCCAAATCCATAGTTGTCAAGGAAGAAAAAAGACCTAAACAATTGTGAAATTAAATCAAATGAGTTTCTGGATGCTGAGTAGTTTCTCCCCCACCCATGGACGCCTTCCGCCTGTCCCTAGGGAAGGGATGATGAACGAGCTTACTGTGTGTTTGTTCACTCACTGGTCGCTCTGATCATCCGTGCATCTCTGCAGTCAGCAGAGATTCACTGTGCTCCTACTGTGTGCCCAGCTGTGTGTTTGGTGCTAAGAATCTAAGAATGAACAGGACAAATGCCAGCCCTTCCTCTGGGATCCACCGACCGGCAGGAATGAGCAGTTACCACTCAAGATAAAGTGCTGTGTTGGGGGAAGCACAGGGCCCTGTAGGAATAGTCCAAAAGGATGGGATAAGACAGGAGGACTTCCTGGAGGAGGCTGAGCTCAATACTTTGAAGACCAGTGAGCCTGGCCAAGTCTGGGCTAGCTAATGGAGGCCTCTGAGGAGTAAGCTGTCAGGACTTTGGACTTTGTTCTGAAGGTAATGGAGAATCACAGGACGGCTTTAGTCAGTAGAGTGACATGATTAGATTCATGTCAAATCTTCACTCTGGCTGCTGTGAGGAGAATGGTTTGGTGGGGAGAAGCACAGGACGTGGAGAGGACCAACAGGAGCATCTGCATCCCTGAGGTGAGAGGTGATGGCAGCCTGAATTCAAGTATGTAAAATTCCCAGCACAAAGATGCACGCACCGCCCAGCAGCGATCAGCACGTGGCAGTGAACAACCACTGCACGTGGAAAGCACTCCCTCTGCCCCTTCCTGTCTTCCCTCAAAAGTCCCCTAGGTATGGCCCCTCCCGGCCACCCTTCTTAAAGCTGCAGTGGCTCCTCCAGCTCCTCCAATCCCCCTTATCTTTCTCTTATCCCCTTCAAACGTGCAGTTTAATTTACTTGTTTATTGTGTGTTGTCTATGTAAACGCACACACAGAGGATTGTAAACTCCAGGTCAGTGAGGACTTTGTTGTGATTATTTGTCCTCTGATGCATCCCTAGCACCTAAAAAGGTGCCTGGCACATAGTAGGTGCTCAATAAATAGTTACTGAATTAATGACCATTGGCTGGTGGTCACCATCATCATCATCACCTACCAGAAATGTGAGGTCCTCTTCTGGCCCGGGCCGGAGCTCGGGGAGTGGGTGTCACCTTCCTCATTGCCACTGGGGGTCAGTGGTAGAAGGTGTTTGCAGCTCCAGGTGGGAGGGGACAGCCAAGTAGGTGGTTTAAGGACCAGGGACACAATTGGGTGGAGGAGAATGAGTGTCAAAGGAATGCACCCAAGGGAGGGGAAGGGGAGTGTGTGACCAAGCTGAGAACAGCTGCGTAGCTGATGGCGCTAGGGGATTCAGGGAGGTACCGGGTCTAAGTAATGCCCAGACTAAGAAAGAGGCTGGAGAGCAGTGCCTGGGGCCAGGCCACATCACAGACGGGGCCGTGTCAGCCCACAGGAAACACTCTGCTCCCCTCTGGGGTCTTCAACCCGCCCTGTGCCAGAATATGGGGTGAAGGGCTGCCGTCAACCTGCACAGGAGACTCAGGCTCTAGCCTTCTCCCAACCTCCTCCCCTTCCTGACATCTCCCTCACCTGGCGCTGGTCTGGGCATGAGAGTGGGCCAAGGGCACTGAGCACAGCACCCTCTTCAGACTTTCAGACTGTCCAGGCCAGCCAGGCCTTCGGGAAACCCTTGTGTACCCACCATGGTACTTATAAGGAAATTGAGGCTCAGAAAGGGCAAGGGAAACCCCAGGCCACACAGTAGGTTGTTTTGCTCCCTCAGCCTTTCTTGCCTCTGAAGAATGGATGAGCCTGGATGGGAGGTCAGGAGGCCTAGACTCTCATCCTGCCCTGCGTCCCTGCCCCTGTGCCATTGGGCAAGTCTTTATGCCAGCCTCAATTTCCCCATCTGTAAATTGAGTCCAAGAGGACTCATCTGGCTTCCTGTGAACCTGTACAAAGCCACATCCTCCAACTTCTGCTTGTACTGTTTTGAACTGAACAGAACGTACCTCCTACTTCTCCTCCGCTGGAGGGGAGGGGAACTCAGATTTACTGAGCGACTCCTACACGTCAGGCTCTTTAACCTACACGCCCTTACATCTTATGACAGCCTCAGGAAGATCCCCCATTTTACAGATAGAGAAACTGAGGCTTAGAGATATGAAGCAACCTACCCAGCAACACAAACCCAGTGGGTGGCAGAATGGGGATTTAAACCCAGCTCCACATCAGATCAGCCCTACTGTTCATTCTGCACCCACAGCCTCAGTGTCCTCCAACCCTAACTCCATCCCCGCCCTGCAGGAGTCTGATCCCTCCTGTCAGGCTCAGCCTGGCCCTGCTTGGCAGGCTGACTTGGCCCCTGGCTGTGCTGATCACTCCCTCCCTCTGACTGAGTCCCCAAGGCGTGCAGTGTCTTTGCAAACAGAGCTCTGGACTCTGCAATCCAGGATCTGTTTGCTTTGAACTCCCCCATCCCCTTTGAACAGTGCTGCCAAGGGACCTTCTATTCTGAAAACACTAGGGCAGGAGGGACTTCTAAGCAGCCTGGGAAGCGGCTCTGGAGCTCCTGCTTCTGCCCAGGACTGGGCTCTCAGGAGTCCTGCCAGCCCCAGATACTTCATTCTGCCCTCCTGCCCAGGGTATCCCCTCACGTGGTGGTCCTGATTTCCAGACAGAGGGGAAGAAGCCCTGGTTTAGGAGTTTGAATCCTGGCTCCAGCACACAAAGCAAATGGTAGCCTTGGGCAAGTCAGGTTACTTCCCTGGTCTCTCCTTCCTCATCTGTAACATGGGGATTACCCGGCAGGGTTGGTGACGGGTAAGGAGAAATGGTGAGGAATGTTTCTGGTTCTTTATTCATTCAAATTCATTGAGCATCTATTCTGAGCCAGGCATGGTTTCAGACCCTGGGGACACGAACCTGGGGACACAACCCTGAGCAAAAGGAGCCTCCTGGATCTCAGAGTAGAGGCAGACAGGCGATGTCTAAGCCATGCAGTGCCAGGGGCTGTGACATGGGGATGTGTGTGCTGTGAAGGCACACAAGAAAGACCTGAGCAAAAGAGTGATGCCAAAGCATGGCATTATAGACAAGGTCACCAGGGCTTCCCTGAGGAGGTGACAGCTGAGCAAAGACCTGGTGGGTGCTCAGATGATGTGAGTTCCCTCCTCTCCCCACCCCTATTTGTCCTGCAAATGACCAATGCCAGCTGGACCACCTGCCCAGTGCATCCCAGCCAGGGCTCAAGGGAGGACACAGTCCCTGTGATCCAGCAGGCCCAGGGTCAAATCCTGGCTCCCTTTCTACTTGCTGTGCCTTCTTGGAGGACTCACCTCCTCTCTTTGAGCCTCAGTTTCCTCCTCTGCCAATGGAGGTCATGGTCTTCACCTCCAAAGATTCCTGGGAGAATTTATGAGACCCTGTGCCCAGCACAACAATGGTAGTCAGCATGGCAGGCCCAGGACGAAGCAGCCCTCCCAGAGAGGGCATTTGCAGGGAAATTTGCCCAAGGAGAGCCCAGCTGGCTGCTCAGAACCTCCTATGGTTGTTTCACTGTGGCCAGGGGACACGTGTGTAGAGAACCCAGCTCTGTCACTCACAGGCTCGGATGAGTGACTCTCTGTCCTTAATGCTCAGTCTCCCCTTTGATGAATGGGGCCCAGAGCACCACACTGGTCCCCACAGATGCGCAGGCTGCCCACAATTCCCTCCACAGTGATGCCTTCTCTACAGCCCTAAGGCACAGCCAGTCCTCCTGGGAGATGCTAGGCCTGGAACCTCCAAGGTAAGAGCCGCCATGCCAGGTATTGGCCACAGGTAAGCCTAGGTGAGTGCTGGAGGCAGTAGTTGGTAAAGAGAACTGATGAAGGAGGTTCTGATGAAGAAGAGAGTCTAGAGGATAGAATCTCCCCTAACGTAGCAATAGCCAACAGCTCCACAGGCGTGGTAAGGGCAGGGGCCTTTGGGGCTGAGCTGGGAAGCAAGTCCCCACTGCCTGACCTCTCCAAAGATGCCCCTGGCACAGAGCCCACCCACCGGGTGCCAGGGCTCTCTCTCCTGGTATTTTCCGAAAATGGAAATCTTCCACTGTTACCATTCTCATTACACCAGCCACACCCACCTGACATAAAACAAAACTCTCAATGCTGTCAGAGGGGTCCTGGAGGAAGGGATGAACACTCAGGACCTGCCTCCCCAGCTTGTGCACCCAGAAATGGAGCAGCTCAGGGACTACTGCCTGGGTTCAACTCCTGGCACCACCAATTACTGTCACGCATTCGTCAGCCCACAGTTTGCTTCTCTGTAAAATGACACGATAATAGCACCTATGTTAAAGGGTTGTTGCGAGGATTAAATGAATTAACATGCTTAGAATATCCAAGAAATATTGATTATAAGTGGTAAAAATAATCTTGTCTCTACAGAACAGAATAAAGAAAAGAAAGTAAAATTCTCTCACCACCGTCTAGAGATGGCTACTGTTGCACCAACATTTGGGGCCATATCCTGGCAGCCTTTTTCTGTGCATATCAATATACCTACTATTTCCTTTATTAAACAAAAAAAAGGGAATCATGCTATATATATATTGTTTTGAACCCTGTCTTTCCCATATCACAATATATAGATTTACACATCTCATTGTTTCTTCTCCTGCAATTCCAATTGAAGACCTGCTGTGTGCTGGACCCTCCACTAGGTGAGGGCAGAACAGAGAGTGAGGCAGTTGTCAGCTCTGCCCTCAGGTGTTCATGGTCCTGTCTGTTGGGCCTTTGTTGTCTAAACTGTTAAGTGTTTATAAAGCACACCAGGAGGAAATCCACGTGTGACCACCCTAATTTGTGCCTTTTTTTTTTTTTTTTTTTTTGAGACGGAGTCTCGTTGTATCACCCAGGCTGGAATGCAGTGGCACAATCTCAGCTCACTGCGACCTCCACCTCCCGGATTCATGCCATTCTCCTCCCTCAGCCTCCCAAGTAGCTGGGACTACAGGCACCCACCACCACGCCGGCTAATTTTTTGTATTTTTTTTTTTAGTAGAGACGTGTTAGCCAGAATGGTCTTGATCTCCTGACCTCGTGATCTGCCCGCTTCGGCTTCCCAAAGTGTTGGGATTACAGGCGTGAGCCACCACACCCGGCTCCAATTTGTGCCCTTCTTAATTTGTTCCCATGGAATAAACCTATCAAGGGGGACGAGTTTCTGGCCACGGAGTGCACGTGTTTTTAAGGTTTTTAATGCATGAGGTCAAATCACCCTCCAAAGGCTGTACGGATTTCTCCTCCCAACCACGAGGTTGGGTTTTAAAGGACAATTCCAGCTTCTCGCTCACAGGAGGAAGCCACAGAGAGCTGGACCCAGAGGAGCCAGCATGCTGAGTTGATCATAACAGCCCTAGCACCTGCTTCCCCGGTTCTTACGACATAATCTTTCCCTAGTCTCTCTTGATTTGCACACAAAAAAAAAATACTGGACATGTTAAGATTTTTATGTTTTTCACCTGCCATCTACTTTGCGGTAAGTCTGTAAAGACTAAGAGGATGCTGTTTATCAAAAGGTTCCAACGTGCAGCAGGTGTGCAGTCTATAGGGAGCGCCGCAGCCAGACAGCTGGCTTCAGATCCTGGCTCTGCTACTCCCTGGCTGTGTGGCCCTGGGGAAGCTATTCAAACCCCTGGGCCTGAGTTTCCTCAGCTGTAGAATAGGAGTGAGGCTAAGACACCTACGTAAAGCGTCTGAGACAGGGCCTGGTATACAGTGCATGTGACATGTGCTCACTGTCGTTGATGATGACGCCGCACTCAGTAGACACCAGGTTCCAAACCTCCTATGTGCGGCCAGTGGCTAGGAGGCAAGCCTCAATTCCTGCCCACATTGAATAATGTGGAGCAAACACTTATGACAAAAGGAGAAGGGGTAAAGTACCTAAAGTTGTATGTGCAGGACGACCCCGGTTAAAAATTGTACTTACATGGGCATGTGCACACTCACGGAGTGTGGCAGGTGGCTGCCTCTGCATTGCTCAGGAGCTTAATCAATTGTGCCTGGATAAATATCTCCCTGCTGCTGCCTATTTGCATGGAGTTGCCTGGGCAGGAAACGCTTGATCATAAGTCAATGCACCTGCCTCTGTGACTCACGTGACAGGTGGCAGGTGAAGCTTCCATCTTTCCATCTGTTCTCTCCATCCATTGCATCTGATACAGATGGCAGGTCGAGACCAGCCTCACAGGCTTCTCTGATCCCTGGTTTCAGTTGTACTTCTTGGTGGCTGTTAATTTTTTGTGGTGCCTCATGCCCCACACCAGTGAATTTTGAGGAGGCCTCACTGCTTTCGAGTCAGGTCATCCAAATGAAGCCTCCAAATTCGATGAAAACCTACAGAGCCATTTTCACCTGCTGAGATAACAGACAAACAGGAACTTGATTTATAGTCATATGCATAGAATAAAACTTCAAATATATTAACAGTGGCCATAATATAAACAATGGTCATCTCTAAGGAGTGCGATTTCGGGCAACTGATACTTTCCTCTTTATGCGTTACTTTCAGAATCATCTCAAAGCAAACAGTACGAGTTAAAAAGCTGCTCTGTGGTTCGTGTTTTCCTCCACTGAGTCCCAGGCTCTTCCCCTGACCGACCGCCCCAGCCCCACCCCAGCCAGGTAACCTCAAACAGGTATGGTACACCTTCCTCACCGTGGGGATGTCAGGACTGGTCAGTATTGAGATTGTTGCCCAGGTCAGGAATTTTCCAGAAAGGCAGACATTACCTGCATCTTCACGGCCTCTCTGTCAGCCCCTTTGCACATAAACTCCACTTTTTCTGTCCAGAGAACTCTGGGTGCGGTCCAGGAGTGGCTGCAGCCACAGACCATGATGACTGCGACCGGTGATGGTGGCCACCCTCTGGCGACCACCATGGGCCTGGCTCTCTACCGGACCCTTGGCAGACATCTCTTTGCATCTACCCCAACCCTGTGCAGTGGGCATTGGCAGTCCCATTTGACAGAAGTCAAATATCAGACAGGTGAAGTTACAGAACTGAGGTTATGCAGCTGGGACATGGTAGAGTCAGGATGCCAACCAGTGGACCCCAAGGCCTGATATAAGGCTCAGAACACCCCAATAACCTTCATCATTCTGCTCCCACAAGCCTTCTTAAATAAAATCATTGAGTAAGGTAAAACGTAGCTTCAAGACAAGAGCTCTGGCTTCCCCCAGGCATCCCCCAGGCCCACCTGTCTCCTGAGGAGTCTCCAGGTGACCACTCAGACTCGGACTTCGCAGGTGAAGAGCCCAGAATCCGGCTGACCAAGGCTCCTCCCGGCTTATGTGAGGGAGGGGTACAGGGAGGGTAAGGATACTGTGCTCCTGGCTGTGCCAATGAATTCAGGTGCCAAAGGAGGCAGGGCTGGGTTGGGGACATCTCTGAGGACAGCTGGTCAGTCAGTAAGCCTAGACTGCCTTTCCAGTGGACGCATCTCTAAGCTGTTCCCTCTTTACCCTCCCAAAGACAACCTTGGGGAAACTGAGGCAGTTTGGGATGAACCTTTGGGATGACCCTCGGTTATCTCTCTTGTAACAAACCCAGAGAGCAGAGCTGGAGTCCTGGCACTTCTAGTGAACTCTGTCCCTCCCTCCTCCATGACCCAGCGAGCAGAAAATGTGGGAGGAGGCAGATCGCCTGACTTGCTGGTCCTCAGGGCCTAGGGCCTGGGTCAGGCTTGGGAGGGGTGAAGTAGAGGGGAGGGACAGAATTTATGCCTTTAGGTTATTGCAGGACACATGTGAAAAATGAGGCTAATTGCAGCTCATCAGACACCACTCAACCTTAATAAAATCTAAGGCTGCTGTTTCTGTTCAGCTGTGGTTTCTATCCTAGCAGCGCCTGGGTGGTTATTTCACCTCCTCATCCTGCTCTCGTTGAGTTGGGAAAAGAGAGAGAGAAAGATCCCTTTCCGATTCAATCTTAGCATCAGCAAAACTCCGGAATGAGAGTGACCTATGGGTGCTGGACGTCCCTGGAGGTTTTGGAAACTAGAACAGATAAAATACATAATAAATTATATTTTATGGAGGGACAGGGATTTGTGTTCCCTTGCATTCTCACATCTGCTGCCTTATTAAATCTCATCATAACCAATGTAGGGCAGGGATTATGATATGCATCGTATGGATGAGGAAACTGAGGCTCAGAGGGCACATGACATGGTCAGTGGCATCAGCTACAGCAGCACTGGCATCCAGCCTCCTGTCAGAGTGACTCCGGTGCCTGCCCTGTTACCCAAGGACATCTGACAATAACACCTGCACAAAATGTGGCTTTGTAATGACAAGCTTTGCAACAGCCCTACAATGTAGAGCTCTTAGCCCCACTCTTCAGATGAGGATGTGTCACAGAGAAGTAAAGTGACTGCATAAAGACACATAGCTAGTGAGTAGGCCGGGCTCACACCTGTAATCCTAGCACTTTGGGAGGCTGAGGCAGGCAGATCATGAGGTCAGGAGATAGAGACCATCCTGGCTAACACGGTGAAACCCCATCTCTACTAAAAAATACAAAAAATTAGCTGGGCTTAGTGGTGGGCGCCTGTAGTCCCAACTACTCTGGAGGCTGAGGCAGGAGAATGGTGTGAACCCGGGAGGCGGAGGTTGCAGTGAGCCGAGATCGTGCCACTGCACTCCAGCCTGGATGACAGAGCGAGACTCCGTCTCAAAAAACAAAAGACACATAGCTAGTGAGTAACAAACCTGGGACTCAAACTCTCCATTCATCCGTCATCACCTCCTGCAAGGTGGGCGGAGTGGGGACCAAGATCCACACAGAACGGTTGGGAAACCTGAGATAAGGCAATGCAGGTAACCCATCTGAGTCAGTACTGCAGCTTGTTTGCAGCAGGGCTTATTCTAGAGCCCAGAGCTTCAGCTTTTTAGCTGGAAATGCATGAAACGAAAACATAATCTATTTCATTGCACTCTTGGTCCTTGGTTCTCTGTCTTTAGATTGCTGAAAAATCACCTGCCATGGGGTAAGGGGATCAAAATGCAGGCTCCCAGGCTCCTCCCAGAGATTCTGACTTAGTATGCAGGGGGGCCAGTGAATTTGTATTTTAAACAAAACATACCCTTGTCAACCTAGGTAATTCTGGCAGACCATTCTTGAAGAAACTGGCTTAGGGTAGTCCAGGCCCCATACGAAGTATCCTATGGGTATTTTATAGCCCAGTATTTGAGATCAAAGATTCTGGATCCATCTGGACTGGGTTTTAGGACCAACTCCTCCACTCACACCTTTGGATCCAGGGGGAGTTACCTAACAGCTCTGTGCCCGGTGTGCCTATCTAAAATTGAGAATAATAATAGTGTCTCCTTCATAATGTCCCTTGAGGAATATTGAGTTGATTAAACAGAGCACCTAGAACAAAGCCTGCTTAAAGTGTGGCTCTACAAGGACAATCTTTGCAATAGCCCTATAATGTGAAGCTCCTAGCCCCTACTCTACAGATGGAAAAACATAGCACAGAGAGGTAAAGTAACTTGTATAAGGACACACAGCTAGTGAGTGACAGAGTTGGAATTCGAACTCTCCACCAGCCATCTGAAACTCAGTACTCCTAACCAGTAGGCTGCCCTGTCCCAGCAGCACAAGCTCCCTGGCCCTGCCCTTTGCACCTACACCTGCAGGGTAATGCCACACAGCAGGGAGTCAGGAGAGACCACCTCAGGCACTGGGCGTAGATTTGCTACAAAATCCTGGAAATCTGCAGTTTGATTCTCCAACTGGTGCTGGCCACAGGCTCCAAACAGCATCCTTTTTGGCCACAGATGCTTTGAGTGTTGTTGGAACTGTTATCTCATAAGGCCAAAGGGGTAAAACAGTTTACACTGCAGCCTAGAATTGCTACAGAGACTTCTCTTCCTATGGTTTCCACTTAGAATTGGCGATTGACCCTGTTGTTGGATCAAAGTTGCACATTCGAATGTGGTATATGTTGCCTCCAAGATCCAAAAGGCTTAGGAAGCATTGTGCCTCTTTTTCATGATAATGAAAGGTGCAGGGGTGTCTTTCTGCCAGAAGGAGATATCTCAACATACTTCAGACCATTAAACCCTCCAGAAGGAAGAGAGAGGGGAGAGGTAATACAAACTTTTAAACAACCAGATCTCATGATAACTCACTCACTCACTGTCACAAGAACGGCACCTAAGGGATGGTGCTAGCCCATTCCTGAAAACTTTGACCCCGTGATCCAATCACCTCCCACCAGGCCCCACCTCCAACACGGGAGATTACAATTTGACATGAGATTTGGTGAGGACACAGATCCAAGCTATATCAGACAGTCTCTCCAAGTCAGGGGTTGGCAAACTAATCTAATCCACGGTTTATTTTTGCATGGCTCATGAGCTAAGAATGGTTTTTTATCATTTTAAAGTTTAGTTAAAAATTATAAATTCCATCTTTGCTAGTCTATATCCCAGCACCAGTCTTAGTACCAATTCTATGTCACTTGGGATCTAGTCAGAAGGCAGGATCACACAGTAATTTTATCAGGAAAAGCTTCATATAAAGAATTATTGCCTAGAGCTGGGAGCAGTGGCTCAAGCTTGTAATCCCAGCTACTTGGGAGACTGAGGTGGGAGAATTGCCAAGCCCAGGAGTTCAAAGCTGCAGTGAGCCATGATCATACCACTGCAGTCCAGCCTGGGCAACAGAATGACATGCCCCTCTAAAAATAAAAAAGAGAGAGAGAGAGAGACAGAAGAATGAGTGCCTGATGGGATTAATTACTAACGAGTATAGAGAATGGTAGGCAGACATTGCCAATATGTGGAGTTGAGGCAGAGTACTCAGGGGATAAACAAATTTGAAAGAACTCCCACTCCCGTGCTATGATTCAGACCTCACTGGAGAGGGTGTGGCTGTAGCCACCGAATGGTAAGGAAGTTTCTGAGATTCCACAAGCTGAGGTTGGCAAGCAGGAAACCCACTGTGGTGCCAAACAGGCTTGCCAACAGTCTGCTCTCTGGGGTGCTACCGTACCTTGTGGGGAAATCCACCTCCTCTGCAAGATGGAAATAACAATAGAACCCACAGGGTGGTTATGAGGGCTATATGAGTCTATATAAAGAGTAAGAACACGTGAAAGAGTAAGAACACGTGATGTTTTTCTAAGTGTATTAAAGTGTAGCTAAGCTCTCGATGAATGTCAGCTATGCTATCACTATTATTATTATTACTAGAATCATCATTATCACCATCATCACCATTATTACTGCCATCTCCATGGAAAGAAAAGGGAACTTTCAAGAAGTGGTCTGCCTAACGCCACTCCCAGGACCCAGCACGCTGGAGCCTATCTGGCGTCAAAGACCATGCTGTTTCCACTTATACCAAGCAAGAAGCCCCTACTTCGGTCTCTGTATTCAATAAACAGGGAAGCTGAGGTTCCGAAAGTAGAAGGGACGCGCCTGGAGTCACGCAGCGGGAGAACTGGGTCCAGGCCACCCCCGCAGCCTTCTCCGGGAGGAAGCCTGAAGGCAACAGTAATCCTGGTCACCTGTGAGAAAGTGAAACCCCTTGACTAATGTCACCAGCAGCTCCTGTCCTTTACTTTCTGTCTCCCTCTCCCCCACCTCATCTCATGTTGATTTAACCTGCAGTTTTATGGTCAATCATCTCATAGAAAATCCGTTTTAATCTCCCATTGGGTCACCCAAGCTGTCTTTTTATTAGGAAATAAATAATGCAGCACTTTATGCCACACTGAGGGTTAGCCCTGGGAGCCTGGCAGTGGGAGGAGAGGCTGCACAAGCCTGGAGGAGTCTCAAGGCCCCAGAGACAGAGAAAAGTACAAGAATAATTACAAGACGACAGGTGTGTGGGCATGGATTGTGCAAGACACGAAAGCTGTAATAAAATCGGCTTTGTCTCCAAAGCTCTAGGTGAGATGTTAAATGAAAGAGATCAGCTCAGGGATGCTAGCTGTGCTTGGAGATAAGAGCTCTTGACCTAAGACTCTGCCTGTTGCTTACATGCCAAGCCACCTGAGCCAGCCTGGCCCTCTCTCGGCCTCAGCATCCTCATCTGACTGACAGGGGTGATTCACCCACCCTGATAATGAGGTCCAGGTCCCAAGCTCCACCCAGAGAACCCTGGGTTGATGGCTCCTAAGTAGCCCCAGAGGTCAGCCTTGCCCCTCTTAGAGATCCCTAGGTTAAGGAGCCCTGGGGGTCAGCCCTGCCTCTCTCAGTTTCATCTCTCCTGACTCTCTAAAGAGAAAGAGCACTGGACAGGGAGTCAGGAAATCTGGGTCCTCAGCCCAGACTGGACAATGATTTGCTGCATAACCTTGGGCAAGCGTCTTCCACTCTCGGGGCCTCATCTGTAAAACGGGGGACATGCTGGACACTAATGTTCTTTTCAATGTTCCAGTTTCTGGGGCCTGCCCAGGTCAACTCACTCAATGGGAGGAAGGTGTGGGGGCTGAAGGGAGCCTCTCTGGCCAGCTGCCTCTGCTGCTGCCCGTCTACGCCCCTCCACCTCATTTCCTTATCCCTGGGGGCCCCATCTGGCCCTGTCTTCATTCCTGCTCCCCAGTTGCCAATGGAAGCATTTCAGGGCATCTCAGTTGGATGCAGAGAACTGAGTCTCTGCCTCCAGATGGCGATGTCCTCTCCTGCTCCAAGCCCTAAACTTAGACGCATTAAACATGAAAATCAGAAGCTCTAGCTGCTTCCCCGAGCTGTCATCCTGCAAACTGTGCCTGGAAACGTGGTGCCAAATAAGAACAATAACAACAATGCTGCGACTCACTGAACGCTGACCATCGAGGCACCGGGCACTGCCTTCAGGAATTCACACACATTCATCCATTTACTGCTCACAACAAGCCTACCAGAAAGCAATGATTATCCCCGTTTTACAGAGGCAGAAACTGAAGCACAAAGAAGGTCAGAGGGCTAATAATGGCCAAGCTTGGACAGGACTAGACACTCTGGCTCTTGAATCCTGATCATGACCCATGAGACCGGCCTTACTAGCTCCAATTTCCTGGCCTTTGTCCCACAAGACCCCAGAGGCAAGCTCAAAGGGATGTTGGCTCCATAGGACGGCAAGGACTGGCCCCCATCAGCCCCTTCCCTGAGGTCCCCAGAGCCTCCCAGGGATACTTTCCCTACAGAGAGTGAAGCACACTCAGTCCGGCCTCCAGGAGTCCCCAGTACTGCCCAGAAAGGAGAGGTGGGGGTTGGGCTCACCCCCGGATGTGCAGGCAGAATTACATCAGATGGGGCTGGACCCAGAGCAGCCTGAAGACCCCATGACCCTGAGAAGAAAGTCACAGAGACTGAATGCTCTCGGTGAAGGGAGCACCAGGGCTTTCTGGGTAAGAAAAAGTTCTGGAGTCTGGTCACCCTCCTGGAGGCTGGAGACAGCTCTGGCTGAGCCCAGGGAAGTCACATATCAACACCTCATCTTGCCCCTCAGAGAGTCACTCAGCCCAGTACTCGCCACCACCACATTCAGGAGGTGACCAACTGGCAAGGACCAGCTTCCTTCCTTGTGTCTGTCTGGTCTTCTAGGGACCTTCCCAACTTACTTCACAGATTATTATTGTCTTAAAGACTGAAAAAAAAACCAGAGCTGATTTCAGAGCTGTCATGGGACAGTGGGGAAGAGGAAGGGCTGGAGGTCAGGGCAGAGGTCTGGGTGACTTAGTAATGGAATGAACTTGTGGCCTCCAGCAATTCGCTTCCCACCTCAGCCTCGGTTTTCTTGGTTGCAAATGGGAGCAATGACCTGACCTTACTGGCCTCAGAGAATTCAACGTGATCACGTTGATGGAGCTTTGACACTTAAAACTGTGCAATCACCTCTTTGCTTTTGATGGAATGTCTTTTCGTGACCTGGGAGGGAGGGAGGTACCAGCCAGTGAGAAGGAACAAGAAAACACTCAAAGTAAAACATGCAGCATGCCTTAGCTTTGAAAATCAAACCTTCCCTCGCAGGTTCAGGTCCAGGCCAGGACGCTCCCGCTGAGTTCTGGCTCTGCCCCTGCTCCCCACACTCAGGGGCTCCTGCTCAGCTTCTGTGTCTGGGCCAGAGCGAAACAGACACCTGGAGCCTGGCCAGCCCCTGGGTTGCTGCCCAGAGAAGGGCCAGGCGTCCAGGGAGTGGGAAGGAGCTAGGAGAGGGGCCAGAAGCCAGTGGGGAAGATTATGTGTGTGTGTGTGTGTGTGTGTGTGTGTGTGAGAGAGAGAGAGAGAGAGAACAGGTGGGTGCAGAAAGAGAGCGACAGAGAAACACACACGAGAGATTGGCCTGGCCTGTCCACCCTTCCTCCTGTCCTTGTCCTCTCCCACTTCCGTATGGCCTTGGGTGACCTCAGAACCTTGGTTTCCTTGGCTGGGGAACAGCATGGTGCCCGTCTCACAGGGAAAGTGGGAGGCTAGAGATGAGGGATGCCAAGGGTCTGCTCGGTGCCCAGACTGAGAGGGCAGTTTAGCCTTCCTGCCTCTGTCCACCTGGAAACTTCCCTGACCCTCGTCCATCAGCAGAGCTGAGGTCTGTGGTGGGCTCCAAGCCAGGCTGCCTGGACCCCGTCCTGGCCCTACTGCCTTTTCGCTAGGGCCCTGGGCTGTGGCTTGGCCCCTGTGACCTGACAGCTCCTCTGTACCTGGGGTGACCACAGCCCTGTCCCATGCTCAGTGAGTCCCTGCACAGGGGTGCTCAGTACAGGGTTCCCACGGGTCCCCATGCTCAGGGATAGGGGGTGGCACCAGCCATGAGGCTGTGCCCAGAGGATCCCAAGGGAGCACCCAGAGGAACCAGGTCCGCCAGGTACCTCTGTCGCCTAGTCCAGGATACCAGGACTGTTGTCAGGTATTTACTGCTTGGTAAACATTTTGATGTTTCATTCATGAAACCTGCCTTTTCTGAGGCCTCCTGCAGTACAGGTTGGAGTGAAGAATTTAATGAGAGCTGGGCCTGTGGTCCCTGAACAGCTCCAAGCACATGGCTCCCAGGAGGCCGTGTCTGCACTTGGAGCAGGAGTCCCCATATTCATCCCACAGGTCACAGAGCGAGAGGTACGTACTGCACAGGGAGGTGAAGTGAAGTCACCTCAATATATACAAACACACACAGTCGATGGATGGGGATAACAGTTCAGGCTTTTTTTTTTTTTTTTTTTTTTTGAGACGGAATCTGGCTCTGTCACCCAGGCTGGAGTGCAGTGGTGCAATCTCAGCTCACTGTAACCTCTGTCTCCCAGGTTCAAGCGATTCTCCTGTCTCAGCCTCCCAAGTAGCTGAGACTACAGACGCACACCACCACACTCAGCCAATTTTTAGTAGAGATGAGGTTTCACCATATTGGCCAGGCTGGTCTCAAACTCCTGACCTCAGATGATCCACCCGCCTCGTCCTCCCAAAGTGCTGGGATTACAGGTGTGTGAGCTACAGTGCTCGGCCTCAGTTCAGGCTTTTCAAAGCACATTGTAGGTGCACAACAAAGATTGAGGAAGGAAGAGAGGAAGGGAGAAGGAGGGGAGGAGGGAAGGGAGGAAGGGAGGAAGGGAGAGGGGAAGGGGGAGGGAGAAGAAGAAAGGGACATTCCATTCACAGATATGTCTTGGTTTCCAGAATGACCTTGTGGATTGAGGGGGTGGCTGCTGTTATCTCTACTTTCTAGATGTAGAAGCAAAGCAAAGGCTCAGAGAGATTAAGTGACCTGCCCAAGGACACACAGCATCAATAGGTACTTGTGACTGCTGGGGAGCACGGAGTCTGCCTCACCTTTGACAGACAGGGGAGCTCACACTCAGGAAAGGGAAGTGATGAGCCCAAAGGCACGAGCCAGTGTGATGCCAGAGTTGCCAGGGCTTGCACCCAGGACTTCTATGACCCAGGACAGGCTCAGCTCCTGCACCCAAGCTGCCTCCTTCCTCTAGGCCACTCCGTACCCCCTTCCTCCTTCTCCTCCCACCCCAAAGCCTGCAACAGCCTCTGTCCCAGCCCTACGCTGTCCGCAGTCTTGGGAGACCAGATGTCTGGCGCTTGCCAGGCAAATGGAGATATGAGGTCCCTCCAGCCCTTTACAGTCCCCAATAAGATGTTCTCCTTCTGTGTCCTGTCCCTATCAAAGGCCCGGGGAACAAGGACACTCAACAAATGTTCCACGTCATCCCAGAAGTGGGCCACACAACCCCCTGATGCCAGGACTCCAGATTGCCAAGTGCAGTACTGAAATACCTCTTAGGACACTGACACCAGACCTCACTGCCAGGCCTCTGCTTACATACCTCCTGTGATGGGGAGCTGACTCCCTGCAAGTCACCCACCATATTGAGAGAGCCCTGTCAGAAAGCCTTTCCTTAGCCTTCAGTTGAAGTCTGCCCCTGTGACATTTATTCTGTCCTAAATACAATTCCAGGGGCTACACAGGATCACTTTGTCCTTTCTCTCTTTGCCCTAAGGCAACTCTTTAAATATTTGAACGAATGATGCTTGTCACTTACTCATTCATGAAATGTTTACTTGAAGGCAACATCGTAGTTTTTTTCATTCTTCCATCCATTCACCCATCCATCCATTCATTCATTCATTCATTCATCTGACTGAGTGCCAGGCCCTGGGCTGCTTTCTGTGGGTACAGCTGTGAACAAGCCACAGTCTCCACCTGCAAAATGCCCCCAGCAGGGTGGGGGAGACCACGAATAAACCCGCGATCGCGCAAAATGTTTAAGTGCTATGATGGGGGGTGCAAATAGCGGGGGGAGACCGGAGAAGGCCCCGGGGGTAGGGAGACGGGAAGGGCAGAGGCAGCAAGGAATGTCTTAGGGTCTGAAGTTGGAGAGAGACTCCTCCACATCCTGGGAACTGAAAATGGGAGGTAGCAGCCTGAAGCTGGGCAGGGATGGGGTGGAGGGATGTGTGAAATCAGACTATGCAGGGCCTTGGAGGCCATCCTTCCCACGTGACCCTGAAGCTCTTTACCCCACCTGGATTTCCTCTGCACCTGGACAGCCCAGGAGGCCAGTGCTCTACATGACCTTGGTGTTCAGAGGCAGATGTGAGACCCAAGGGACCTTGGAGCCAGGAGCAAAGTAGAGAAAAGTCTGCAAGGGACTCAGGAGTCCAGATCAGGGCTAGGGGGCCAGGCCAAAGCAGGAGTACAAAGGGACTTATTTTGAGACCTGTAGGAGTTCCAGGCCCCGTGCCAGGTTCCCCCATGTGTAGCATCCAATCTGGTCCTCACTACAGTCCTACAGGACACGGCTCATTAATCCACCTGACAGGTGAGCTGAGGGAGGCGCCCTCACGTTTCATCTCCTGTCATTCCCACAGCAATCCTGTAGGGAGTGGGTCATTCCTTCTACTGGGGGCTTGGAGGCTTTTCCTCGCTCATACAGGACTCCAGCCCGAGCTTAGCCTGTGTTCAGGACTCCACTGGAATGGTGGCCAGGGAGACTGGACTGTAGTGACTGGATAGTCCAGTCCAAGGAAAGGCCCTGGCCTTGGGCTCACGCTCTGGGGCTGCCCAGCTCTGCCCAGGGCTCGCTTCCTGAAGACTAGGATCACTGGGGCTAAGACCCCAGTTTAAGTCCTGCCACTGTACTCACTGGCTGTTCCCCCACCAGGCCATGGACTCCAGGGATCAGAGGGACAGTAGCTGGGGGCCTAGAGGGCTGGGTAGGAGGGTGGACTCTGCTGTCAGATGCAGAGTTCAAGTCTTGGTTCCCACACTGAGCGGCCATGCCCTAGGAATGCCACGTAAGCTCTTGAGCCTCAGTGTCCACATCTGTGAAATGGGGTGATAAGAGCACCTGTCATCAGCTGCTTGTGAGAGGTCAGTAACCACGGGATGGGTGTAGCAGAGTATTCAGCACTAAAAGTGCCCCACCAATGGCAGACCAGATACTTATCTCCACCTCTTGGTTCCCGGGCAGCCCTGAGAACGTCGTCAGTGGAAGGAGCCCTTGGGTGACAAATGAATCCCTCCCTGCTGTATGATCCTCCCTGAGCCTTTGATTCCTGATCTATAAGACAGGGCTGGTGACACCCATGTCACAGAGCTGTGCGGAGGATAAACCTGAGACCCTGAAGGCCCCACCCCAGTGACTAGCAGCAGACAGGGCCCAGGGGATACGGTCCCCCACTTTCCCACTGAGCTTGCCCCGTCATCACTGTGAGGAGTTTCCAGAGTTCAGACTTGAACTCTGAGTGTCCAAAGGGAGCCTGGGAGGGGGCTTCTTCTCTATACAACGTTGGAAGGCATTTGGCGCATTAGACAGTTGGTAATCCCATGAGCAGGCATTCGTCACATGGAGGTGATGAGCAAAGCCATTTACACCGCTATTATCCCACTGAATCTCCCCACATCTCCAACAAGGCAGGGACATGATGCCCCCACTTTGCAGGTGAGCAGGTCAGAGGTGCATAGTGACTAGCCCTAGGCCCCATGGGTGGCAAACAGTGGGCCCCAATTGGAACCCAGCCACCAGCCCCATCAACAGCCCACTCTCTCAGCCACCCACCCTCCCTGCATAAATAACAGTGATGAATGACCAGAGGTGACAGTCGCAGAAGGAAGGCTGAGAGGACGGAGTCCTCTGCTTGGTGGGTCTCAGCTCCACTGGGATCTTCCGGGAGTCCTCAGAGAAGCCAGATAATCTCCACTTTCAAGGAGTAATTTTCTAAGAGAGGAAACATTCATAGTCTCTGGTATCAGATCCAGAGTCTGTCAGTCCCCTAAAGGGGTCCCTGTAATGGGTAGCGGTCTGGGAGACAGCCCAGAGACCCAGAGCCCAGCAGGGGCATTGCAGAGACCTAGATACCCATTTAGCAATGCCTGCTGGGAATGATGCCAGACAGTAAGCCTGGCAATACTGTGCTCAGATCCAGCCCTGCTGCTGACATGCTGTGGGCTTGGGCAAGTTCTTTACCTCTCTGAGCCTCAGTTTTCTCATCTGTGAAATGGAAATACAATGTCTACAGTATGGAGGGCTATGAGGAATAAATGTAATATTTTATATGGGGTGCCTGGCCCTCAGTAGGAGCTCTAGTGCTCTTCCCTCTCAGCCCTGACTAGCCTGGTGATCTGGATGACCCCTGAGGGATGACCCCCTGAGCGAACTGGACTCAAGGCTTCTGCCCTCCTCCCTGGCACAGCAGCTCGGGGTCCAGCAGGCCACATTTTCTCTGTGCACTCCTTACAGATCAACAGTGGCTTGCTCTGAGGGCCAGGCCAGGCGGCAGTGGGTGGGGGTGGGTGCAACAGTCATTCAGAGGAGATGAGGGTGGGTGAGGGTCACCAGGGAGAAAGAGACTGTACCCCTCACTGATTGAAGATGGTGGTGAAGAGATGGATGGTGATTATGATGGTAAGGAAGATTACAGATGGGAAACTGAGACTCAGAGAGGCGGACTGATATGGTTTGGCTCTGTCCCCACCCTAATCTCATCTTGAATTGTAGTTCCCATAATCCCCATGTGTCACAGGAGGGACCCGCTTGGAGGTAATTGAATCATGGGGGCTGTTACCCTGATGCTGTTCTCATGATAGTGAGTTCTTACAAGAGCTGATGGTTTTATAACGAGCTTTTCCCCTTTGTTCAGCACTTCTCCTTCCTGCCACCATGCGAAGAGGGATGTGTTTGCTTCCCCTTCTGCCATGATTGTAAGTTTCCTGAGGCCTCCTCAGCCCTGTGGAACTGTGAGTCAACTAAACCTCTTTCCTTTATAAATTACCCAATCTCAGGCAGTTTTTTATAGCACCATGAGAATGGACTAATACATGGAGCAACTGGCCCAAAGGCTCAGTGATGGAACTGGGATTTAAACATAGCTCTGTCCAAAGCCTGTGCTTTTAATATCTTTAGAAGGCACAAGATGGAGTCAGGAGCCCTTCTCTGCCTGCTCCTCACTCACCAGATGACCTTGGGCAAGCTGCTTACCCTCTCTGATCCCTGCCAGCCCTCCGAGTTCATTTCACTCCTTCCAATTGCCACACCTTCTCCCTTTGTAGATGCCTTCTGGAGCCTCCTCCCTCCAGTACACCCACCTATAGCCTACATGCCCCTTGAACCCACCCATCCAAACCAACTCCCCAGACACTTCCCCTTACCCCTAGCCCAGGAAACCATCCACCCAAAGTCACCACTTATGGGTCCTCAAGTCTTGTGAGGTGTCCAGCCTCCCTTCTGGTAATCAGAGCAGACATTGTGATATCATCTCCAGGTCTACCTTTTTCTGTCTTGTTCTCCCCACCTTCAGTCCTATATGAACAATTACTGAGCCAATTCTTCCCTCTAATAGAACAGAGATCAGAAGCATAGGCTCTAGAGAAGAGCAGACTTAGTCTTGGGGATCTCAACTCTACCACTTGCTGTGTGATCTTGGACAAATTTCTTTACCTCTCTGAGCCTTAACAATATGCCTGCAAATTGTAGATGACAATAGTACTTACCTTACAGAGTGGCTGTAAGACTTAAATATGATCATGTATAAAGTGCCTGAGCGGTCGAAATTCTCAGTTAAGGATAGCTGTTAGTAATATTATTCTCCGCCACTCCTCCACATTTCAGTAGCCCCCACTCTAGTTCAGGCTTCCATCTCATCTCTGTCCTTGCTTAATGAAATGAACTCCTCCTCCTCCCCAGATCCCCTGCTGAGATGTTTCCCTCCCCATTCTTATCCTCCTTGCACACATCTAGCCACTGACCCCAACCTTTCTCAGCTCCAAGACTTTCTTCCCCAGCCTCTGCCAGGGGCTCTTACTAAAATGACTTAGGCTGGAATTCAAGGTTCTTCCCCTTTGCTCCATCAACCACAACCTGCCCTTGCAGCCACAGCTCCCACAAATTCCCTTCCGAAGGGTGACCAGTGCTCCAGGCAATCCAAGCTCCCCCATGGCTCCAGGATCCCTGGCAGAGGTTTACCTCTGTCGACCCTTTGCTCAGACTGTTTCCTAGGCTGAGACTATCCTTGCACTTATCTCCACATCTCCATGTCCCAGCTAAACTTCCAGACCTAGCTTGAGTGCCTCCTCCTGCAGGAAGTCTGCTCTGATTTCCCACCTTACTCTTGGCCCTGCTCCATTCTCACTGGGTAAGAGTTCTCCCCTTGTTTCCTCGTCCTGACTTCCAGAACAGTTCCCTGAACTTTCCTTGTCTATAGCACTTACCACAGTCTATTCAAATGTTCAGTGTACATACATAGTATATCCTCTACTTTGAAAGTATGGTAAATTAAAGATGGAATTCTTTGCTATTCCTTCAGTCAAGAAGTGGGCACTAGGTCCCTTCCCACTGAATGTGAGCTGGCCTGTGACTGCTTTGACCAACTGAGTATGGTAGAGGTGACATTATTCCAGGTCTGAGTCTAGACTTCAAGGGGTCTGGCAGCTTCTGCCTTAGTCTTCTTAACTTAAAATTTACACTGGACTTAAAAATCACACAATTTAGGGTGGTCATGATGGCTCATGCTTGTAATCCCAGTGCTTTGGGAGGCCAGTGAGGGAGGATTGCTTGAGGCCAGGAGTAGGTGACTAGCCTGGGCAACATGGCAAGACACCATCTCCACAAAATTTTAAAATTAGCCAGGTATGGTGGTATGTGCCTGTACTTCCAGCTACTCAGGAGGCTGAGGTGGGAGGATTCCTTGAGCTCAGGCATTCAAGGTTGCAGTGAGCCATGATCGTGCCACTGCACTCCAGGCTGGGCAGCAGAGCAAGACCCTGTCTCTAAATTTAAAAAAAAAAACACACAATTTATAAATTGGAAAGGAGACTTTATTTCTTATAAATGATTACAGCCTGCAAGGTGGCCATTTCGCAAGCTAGGAAGCATTGCCTCCTACCAAAGACATTACAAGGCCTTTCAAAGGAGGGCAGGATAAGACAGAAATTTAAGCTGAATAGGTTGGCCAAACATACATATTCAACAGTTTATAGGAGGAGCTATGAATATTCATGAAGGTGGTCACAAAGGCATTTAAATATGCAGTCTCTGTAAACTGGCCATGGTAGGTAGTCTTCTCATCAGGAGAAAGTTACCGAAATCAGTCTCTTGCCCAATCAAAGCTGTAGTTATGCCTTGTGGAACTGGGAGTCAGTTAGTCGGTGTCTGGTGGTTGGTGAGCTGTAACTGCTCTAACATTGCTTATCTCAAGGTCAGTGCTTGTTTGGCTGGTAGAGAAGAAAGAAAACCTGTGGCAATTAGAACACAGATTATTCTCGAAGTGTAGGGTTGTGTGATTTAACCCTTTCCTGGGATGGCCTTAGGTCCTGTTTATAATGTGATATCTTATTGCCACAGATAATCAATTCTGTCAGCCTTATGATCTCTAGTTTAACATTAATGCTGGTCAGCTGTTACGTCTAAGCTGTAAAAGGAAGCCAGTATAACTAGGCACGTCGGACTTCCTACCCTGTCAAGGCCGGGAACTCCGTTTTTAAGGTTTTTCTAGGGTCCCCTGGGCCAAGAGGGGGTCCCTTTAGTTGATTGTGGGCTTGGGATTTTAATTTTAGTTTACAGTCTCTTGCAGCCCTGTGCCTCCATGTAAGAGCTCCATCTATCATGATGCTATCATCTGGTGAGGAAGCTAAAGGCACACAGAAGATTCTGGAGGAGATGCCATCTGAAGAAAGAGCCAAGAAGTACCAAAATGCCAAATGGTGAAGATGTCATCTTGGAAGGGACCCTCCAGCCCCAACATTGCTCCTGGCTGACACTAAGTGGCCCAGCTGAGCCCCTCCCAAATTCCTGGCCCACAACATGATGAGCAAAATAAAATGGTTGTTTTAAGCCACGGAATCTTACAGTAGTTTGTTATGCAGCAATAAATAACTAGAACAGAATTATCTTCCCCACCCTATTTACTTGAGCAGGGGTCAGCTCCTTCCCAGACTTTGGCTTCTTGGCTCCAAATCACCTCCTTCAGGAAGCCCACCTTGACCTCCCGGTGAGGTCAGACCCTGGATCCTATGTGCTCATCACACCCCATACTCTTCATCACCACGTGTGGTCATCTGCATGCCTTGCGGTGCTTGAATTGTCTCTGTCTCCCCCACTAGACTGAACCCTCTGCTGCGTTGCCACCCTTGGCACAAATGAGAGCTCAGTGAGTAATTGCTAAGTGAGTGAGTACGTCTGTCCCAGCCCCAGGCACTGGGCAGGGGCAGGAAGGCAACCCCAGCCAGGCATCTACAGCACAAGCTCTGATTCCCTCCGAACTACAGGTTGGAGTCCAGGGCCTTGGTCACTCTGCCAGCCCTGGCAGACCTTGTCTCCAGCCTTCTACCTCTGAGGAGCCCCTGGGGTGGCCCTCCCTGGAGAGAGGGACTGGGAATACCTGGAGTGTGGAAAAGGGGGTCTGGGCTAAAGAGGGAGGCACCAGCATCAACCTCCTGCTGCCCCCATGATCCCAACCCACTGTCTGATGTCCCCGTAGCCTATTCTCTGCACCTGCCTCCAGGACACCTCCTTGGCTCCTTCCTTGACCTCCAGCAATTCCTCCATCCAGCATCCCCCTGTGGGCCTTTGTCCACTTGGGGGCAGCTTTCGAATTCTGGCTCATCCATCTCTTCATTGCACTCCCTGCATCATGTACTGATCTTCCAGTTCTATAGCAATGAACTCGTTTACTCTTTACAACAGCTCCATTTTACTAATGAAGAAACTGAGGTCAGACAGGTTCAGGGACTTGCCCAAGGTCACACAGGAAGTGGAAGAAGCAGGCTCCCGCTCTGTTTCTCTGGCTCAGAGTCCAGTGTTTTTCCCGCTGCCCAGGATGAGGTGACTCAGGGCCTCCCCTTGGATTTGGAACATGTTCCTTCCTTCCCCTTGCCCAGCTGAGAGCTGCCTGCCTGCCCAAAAGCTGCTTCCTCCTTCCTTGGAACTCAAGGCCCTCCCGTCTGAGTCTCCCAGATTTCCATGTTGGTACCAGCAGCAAATATGGAGTGGGAGGAGCAAGTGAGGAAAAGACGGAGAGAGATTCCATCGATTCATTGAGTAACAGAAAAGAGACATCAAGAAAGCCTTTATGCACTCACAGACACCAAGTGCACCCTCCACACACACTCACACGGAAGGAAAGAGAGAAACACACACACAGTGCCCAGTGGGGGCATGGAGATGAAATCACACATGTGAAGAGGAAGGAGAGGGGGAAAGGAAGAGAAAAAACAGATTCACACTAGCAAGTAAAAACACAGAATGAGAAATGCCCAGCAGGAGATAAAGATAGCAAAATCAACTACACGAATATACGAAGGCAGTTACAGACAAATCCACGAAGAGAGAGCCGTTGTGAGAGGATATAAATGAGAAAGAGGCACAATCTCAGAGAGAGAAAGGGACGTTCACAGGACACACTCGCAGGCAGAGGCGGAGGGAGACAGGAGAGAGAAACATGTCACAACAGACGCAGGCAGAGGGATGGAGGAACGAGCTGGAGAAGATGGAAAAGGCCACAGTGAGACCGAAGAGACAGGGGAGAGAATAATAAGCACAGAGAAAGAGCGATGGGGAGAGGCAGCGGAGAAACCACAGATGCCGGAGTGTCAGGACTGGGAGTTCGCACCTTCCTCTCCCCTCCCCCCCCCCCGCTCCACCACCTCCTGACTGCTCACAGCAGCCTGAAATGTAAGCCCCGAGTGGAGAAGTTAATTGTCCCAAATCCAGCCGCCAAGACGCACTCTGCATTCCACCCGCGTGCCCTTAGCAACACAGAGGCGGAGGGGGATGCCTCTGCACCCATCACAGGTTTCTTCTCCTCTTGTCTTAGCTTTGAACTGCTGAAAGGAGAGAGACCTGCCCAGCATTTGGTCATCAAGCCCACGCCCAGAGCCGCATGGTGATACCCGCTGATTTCTGAGCCATAGGCAGCTGGAGGTGGGTACAACCCACAGCCCCCCAACAGGCACCCACAGGGTACCCACCAGGGACAAGATACAGTCCCTGCACTAGGGACCCCCCCACATGGGAGGCAGACAGTCCTGGGTCCACATGTCCCTTACTGGTCCCTACCTGTAATGACTCACCTGATCTCCCTAAGCCTCCACGTCCACCTCTGTGAACTGAGATGGTCATGTCTACCTCATAGCTGCTGGGAAAAATCAAAAGTGGATCCTGGTGATGCACATTACACAAAAACTGGCATATAGTAGGTGTTCAATAAACATTGGCTTTCTCTAATTGGGAAAGTCTGGGAAATACAGGGATAACAGCAGAAAGTGAAGGGTAGCCACAAGACTATTCAGTCCTTCTAGTTGAGTCACGGGAGACTTTGATGGCTTTTGAACCAGGTCTTAGAATGTAGGGAATATTTTAAAGTGAGAGATGGAGATGGGAAAAGGGGAAGCTCTCTTGGCAGACGAATTGGAGTGCACAAAGGCTGGGAGGCAGGGATGGTCTCCAGAGTAGAGACCTGCCTAGTTTAGTTAGAGTGGAAGATGTGTGGACGTGGGAGGGATGATCTAGTACAATATTCACATTTCTCGGATGGAGAAACTGAGGCCTAGAAATGTTAAGTGACTTGTTCAAACCCACACATCTAGCAAGTGTCTGATCCATCTCTTGAATCCAGAACTCAGTGACTCGGGGATTCTCCTCTTTACCAAGCCAAGTCAGCCCCTTGCAGGTGAAAGCAGAGACCCAGACTGAAGGCATCTTGGGTCTTCAGAAGTTTGGTGTTTTTCTAACAGCTGAGGTCCCAGAAACTAAGCCTCAGGCAGGAAAGTAGGTGGCAGTTCCTGACTACAAGTGTCAATGTCTGCCAAGCCTAAGCTTTGACTGTAGATGCCACTGAGGTGGGGCAAGGGAACCCCACCAGGCCTGGGGGTTCAAAGGTGGGGCTCCACTTCTGACTGGGAAATCCTTCATTAGACATGGGTGAGGTCCTGGAAAATGTCCCATGAGCCTCTGGGAGCTTTCTGGCCTCGGTTAAGAGTTGGGGTTATTAATCCGTGACTTATGAATGAGAGGGTACGATTCAAGGAGATCAAAACCCCTGAAATTTAATCAAATTTAATATTACAAATACATATATAATTCCTAATTATATAACTCTAATCGTATTCCCATATACCTTCTAAGGAGGGTAGGTGCTGATAAAGAAGGCCCTTCATTCTTCCGGCCACTTGGATGGGTTTGGACACACACTCGAGGAGTAGGAGCAGAGAGCTGGAGCTCCCAAAGGCCACCAATGAAGGAGAGCAAGGACAAAGAGCAGTGACGGGGGAGAATACCACCATCATTACAAATCAGGTCACAGAGGGTGAATTGGCAGTGACTTGAGTCAATAATTCCTAGATCTGGGCCAGGTGCAGTGGCTCATGCCTGTAATTCCAGCACATTGGGAGGCCAAGGTGGGAGGATTGCTTGAGTCCAGGAGTTTGAGGGCAGTCTGGCCAACATAGTGAGACCCCATCTCTACAAAAATGTTTTTAAAAAATGATCCAGGGGTAGCGTTGTGCACCTGTGGCCCCAGTTACTCAGGAAGCTGAGGTGGTAGGATCGCTTGACCCTGGGAGGTCGAGGTCGCAGTGAACCGTGATCATGCCACTGCACTCCAGCCTGGGTGATAGGGTAAGACCCTATCTAAAAAATAATAATATTAATACTTTATTATTATTATTATTAGGTAGGAAAAGAAACCCCAAGAAGGTAGCCTAAATTTTATTTTTATTTTATTTTATTTTTTTGAGATGGAGGCAACAAGAATGCTTGTTGCCCAGGCTAGAGTGCAATGGTGCAATCTTGGCTCACTGCAACTTCTGCCTCCCTGGCTCAGGCGATTCTCCTGCCTCACCCTTTCTAGTACCTGGGATTACAGGCGTGAGCCACCATGCCCAGCTGAAGGTACCCTAAATTTTATGATTATATGTAAGTGCACATTTTCCTAAGGAGAAGATCCATAGTTTTCACCAGATTCTCAGAGAGATCAGTATTAATCAGGATAGGCTAGTGTTATGCTATAGTAACAAACAGCCCCAAATCTCACTGGCTAGGAGTTTATCTCTATTTCTTTATCTCTCACAAACTGCACTGCAAATCAGGTGATTCTCCAACGCTGCTATCTCCCATGTGTTAACCCAGTTATCCAGGTTGCTTTGATCTTATGTGCCAACCATGTCAACATGCTGCTTCCATGATCTCCAACAAAGAATAAGGGAAAGCTGGAAGATCCTGCAGGGATTTTTCACTGCTTCAGCTCAGGAGTTTCACATGTCAAGTCTACTCACTGTCAATTGGTCAGAACTAGTCATAATGTCTGCCTACCTGCAAGGGAAGCTGGGAAGTATAGACTGCCATGTATCCAGGTAGGAAAGGAGAGCTGGATATTGATGAACACTGGATATGACTGGGACCTCCTCTCCTTTAAAAAAATAAGTTAGGAATTAATGTGCAAAAATCACAAACATTCTTATACACCAGTAACAGACAAACAGAGAGCCAAATCATGAATGAACTTCCATTCACAATTGCTTCAAAGAGAATAAAATACCTAGGAATCCAACTTACAAGGGATGTAAAGGACCTCTTCAAGGAGAACTA
>NW_012117376.1:11368034-11384067 GCF_000951035.1 Colobus angolensis palliatus
AACTATCGCAAGAACAGAAAACCAAACACCGCATGTTCTCACTCATAGGTGGGAACTGAACAATGAGATCACCTGGACTTGGGAAGGGGAACATCGCACACCGGAGCCTATTATGGGGAGGGGGGAGGGGGGAGGGATTGCATTGGGAGTTATACCTGATGTAAATGACGAGTTGATGGGTGCTGACGAGTTGATGGGTGCAGCACACCAACATGGCACAAGTATACACATGTAACAAACCTGCATGTTATGCACATGTACCCTAGAACTTAAAGTATAATAATAATTAAAAAATAATAATAATAATAAGTTAGGAACACTAAGGTTAGAGTAGTGAGTCCCAAAGTCTGAGTCATAGACTACCTTAATCAACACTATTCTGAAAGCTTTGGGGAGAGGCACATTCCCAGGCCACCAGCTTGGAGAGCTATATTCTGTGGTCCAGGAATCTGTGTTTTTGACAAGTCTCACAGACAAATGTGCAGAACAAGTTTGGCAACCCGTAGAGTAGACGGTCCTCTGGTCACAGGGCTAGGAGTTGCCTCAGAGAGCATCCTGGGTTGGAATCTTTAAAAAAAACTTCCAGGCTTCTGGTTCCAAAATGGCAGTGTCGTAGCAAGCTAGTTTCATTCCCCCTCCATAGAAAACCAGAAACAACTAGACAGCACTGAGATTATTGCCAGCAATATCCCAGAATTCACATATAAAGAGGAGACAGTTCCCAGGGCCACAAGAAGCGAAAAAACTCTGAGCAGATGCTAAGAGAATTGGACTTTCATATCCATAACATCCCTCTCCCAAACTGCCCAGCACCAAGTACATGGAAAATTTCCCCATGACTCACATTTTCTACATCAGAAAAAGTGAGATTGAAGTAAACCCACCATCATTGGTTTCCTAGCAGAAGATGTGTTCCTGCCTCAATCCATGAGAAGTCTCAGGAATGCCTGAAGGGAGAAATATCCCTGCAGTCAGAGACAAAGAGGGGAGGCAGGACTACCATCCCCAATTCTGGAATCTCTGCTCAGTAACTTGGCCAAAGGAAATGCTAAATCAGAGTAGCCATTAAGCAGTACCATGCTGTAGGAGCTTCATTCCACAGGTTCCCTGGGCATGAACCCCTAGCCAGGCTTCCTGCACTACTGGGGTATTCCCCTTTGGGACCTTCCCCTCATTCAGTAAAGGTAGCGCTCTAATTGCTTGTTTAGAACCAAGGCAAGCATGTGCTTAAGGCGCCATCTAGTGTCAAAAAGGAGGCAGCAACAGAATGGGGGAAAAAATAAAGAAAATCGACAGGTAAATTACAAACTCTCTGACAAGCGTATCTAATAAAAACGAAAACAAGCCAGCCAGAAAAGACTGCAAAAAATAATCTTTCAACGAAAAGACATAGACTTATATCCACAATAAACAAAAGCAAAAAAGGGAACCATGACCTATTCAAACATACAAAGCAAGGAACCAGTGACTGACCCTAACAAGGCAGTGATGTATGAACTCTCTGACCAAGAATCCAAAATAGTAGTTTTTTAAAAACTCAGTTGTTGTGGGAAGTCAGGGACCCTGAACAGAGGCACCGACTGAAGCCGCGGCAGAAGAACATAAATTGTGAAGATTTCATGGACATTTATTAGTTCCCCAAATTAATACTTTTATAATTTCTTATGCCTGTCTTTACTGCCATCTCTGAACATAAACTGTAAAGATTTCATGGACATTTATCCCTTCCCCAATCAATACTCTTGTGATTTCCTATACCTGTCTTTACTTCAATCTCTTAATCCCATCATCTTTGTAAGCTGATGATGAATCTCACCTCAGGACCCTGTGATGATTGCGTTAACTGCATAAATTGTTTGTAGAGCATGTGTGTTTGAACAATATGAAATCTGGGCACCTTAAGAACAGGATAACATTGATTTTCAGGGAACAAGGGAGATAACCTTAAAAGTCTGGCTGTCTGTGGGCTGGGTGGAACAGAGCTATACTTCTGTTATTACCAAAAACAGGTAAGATAAATATCACTGAATTCTTTCCCCAGTAAGGAATATTAATAATTAATAGCCCTGGGAAAAGAATGCATTCCCAGAGGAGGCCTCTGAAATGGCCCCTCTGGGGGTGTCTGCCTTATGCAGATATAGATAGGGATGAAACACGGCCTAGTCTCCTGCAGCACCCCTAGGCTTGCTAGGATTAGGAAATTCCAGCCTGGCAAATTCTAGTCAGACCAGTTCTCTGCTCTTGAACCTTGTTTATCAATGACAATGCATGCACAGCTGGACATGGAAGTTCATTACTGATTCTAGTTTTGCCCTGACCTTGTGAAATAGCCATGACCTCCTGCCTTGTGATCTTTTTCCACCCTTGAAGCATGTGATCTCAGTGACCCACACCCTATTCGTGCACTCCCTCCCCTTTGAAAATTGCTAATAAAAACTTGCTGGTTTTATAGCTCAGGGAGCATCACGGAACCTGCCAACATGTGATGTCTCCCACGGACACCCAGCTTTAAAGTTTCTCTTTTGTACTCTTTCCCTTTGTTTCTCAGACCAGCCAACACAGAGAAAATAGAAAAGAACCTACGTGAAATATCAGGGGCTGAATTTCCCCCCGACACTCAGTGATCTCCAAGATAACACAGAAAAGCAATTCCAAAATTTATCAGAGGAATTTAACAAAAAGATTGAAATTTTTAAAAATCAAACAGAAACCTTGGAACTGAGAAATACATGTGCCCTACTGAAAAATTCATTAGATGGTCTCAACAGCAGAATGGATTAAGGAGAGGGAAAAAAAATCAGTTAGCTTGAAGATATGCTGTTTGAAAAATAATCCAGTCAGAGAGAAAAAACAAAAAAGAATGAAAAAGAATGAAGATCACCTACAAGATATGGAAAATTATCTCAAAAGACCAAATCTAAGAATTATTGGTGTTCAAGGGAGGTAGCAGAGCAAGAGCAAGAGGTATAAAGCTTATTCAAAGAAATGATAACAGAAAACTTTCCAAAACTTGAGAAATACATAAATATCCAGCTCCAGGAAAGTCAGAGGACACTACATAGATTCAACCCAAATAAGACTACCTCAAGACATATATTACTCAGACTCTCAAAGGTCAAGGACAAAGAGGGGGTCCTAAAAGCAGAAAGAGGAAAGAAGCAAATAACATATAAAGGAGCTCCAATTTGTCTGACAACAGACTTCTCATACAGGCCAGGAGGGAGTGGGGTGATGTTTTCAAAGTTCTGAAAGAAAAAAAAATAAACTACCATCCAAGAATATAGTATCCAGCAAAGTTATCCTTCAAATATGAAAGGGAGATAAAGACTTTTCCAGACAAACAAAAGCTGAAGGAATTCACCACCACCAGACCCATTTTACAAGAAATGCTAACAAGAGTTCTTCAATCTGAAAGAAATAAAACTAACATTCAAATAGAAAACACTTGAAATATAAAACCCAGTGGTAAAATTAAGAAACCCAAAATACCCTAATACTGTAATTGTGGTGGAAATGAATTATGAAATCCACTCCTAACTCTACTGTGAATCCCAAAAGATAAATCTATCAAAAACAATAATAGCTACAGCAACCTGTTAAGATATTCACAATCTAAAATGTGTAAATTGGGACAACATAAAGTCAAAATTAGGGGGTGGAGTTAAAGTGTAGAGGTTTTCCCCATTTGTTCTTTCTTCGTTTCTGTTCTTTCCTTTGTGATCTAAGATAGTTGTCATCTCTTCAAAATAACTTGTCATATCTATTAGATGGTTTTATAAGCCTCATGGTAACCACAAAGCAAAAAACCTACAATAGATTCACGAGATATAAAAAGCAGTGAATTAAAATGTACTACCAAAGAAAATAATTTCATCACAAAGTAAGACAAGGAAGGAAAAGATTTATAAAACAACCAAAAAACTAGCAACAAGATGGCAGTAGTAAGTTCTTGCTTATCAATAACACAGAATGTAAATGAATTCAATTTTCTAACTAAAAAGCATACAGCAGTTAATTGATAAAGAAAAAAGACCCAACTTTGTACTGCCTTAAAAAAAAAAAATCCGGCCGGGTGCGGTGGCTCAAGCCTGTAATCCCAGCACTTTGGGAGGCCGAGATGGGCGGATCACGAGGTCAGGAGATCGAGACCATCCTGGCTAACACGGTGAAACCCCGTCTCTACTAAAAAAAATACAAAAAAAAAAACTAGCCGGGCGAGGTGGCGGGCGCCTGTAGTCCTAGCTACTCCGGAGGCTGAGGCAGGAGAATGCGGAGCTTGCAGTGAGCTGAGATCCGGCCACTGCACTCCAGCCTGGGCGATAGAGCGAGACTCCGCCTCAAAAAAAAAAAAAAAAAAATCCACTTCAGGCCAGGCACAGTGGCTGATGCCTGTAATCCCAGCACTTTGGGAGGCCAAGACGGGTGGATCGCCTGAGGTCAGGAGTTCAAGACCAGCCTGGCCAACATGGTGAAACCCTGTCTCTACTAAACATACAAAAAAATTAACCAGGCATAGTGGCGTGCTCCTGTAATCCCAGCTACTCAGGAGGCTGAGGCAAGAGAATCATTTGAACCAAGGAGGCACAGGTTGCAGTAAGCTGAGTTCACACCACTGTACTCCAGCCTGGGTGACAGAGTGCGACTCTGTCTCAGAAAAAAAAAAAAAAAAATCCACTTCACCTATAAGGACACACATAGACTGAAAATGAAAGGGTGAAAAAAGATATTCCATGCCACTGAAAACCCAAAAAAGAGCAGGAGTAGCTATATTTATATTGGATAAAATAGACTACAAATCAAAGACTAAAAAGAGGCAAAGGGCAGGGCGTGGTGGTTCACACCTTTAATCCCAGCACTTTGGGAGGCTGAGGCAGGTGGATCATGAGGTCAGGAGTTCAAGACCAGCCTGGCCAAGCTGGTGAAACTCTGTCTCTACTAAAAATACAAAAATTAGCCAGGCATGGTGGTGGGTGCCTGTAATCCCAGCTATTCAGGAGGCTGAGGCAAGACAATCCCTTGAACCTGAGAGGTGGCGGTTGCAGGTTGCAGTGAGCCAAGATCATGTCACTGCACTCCAGCCTGGGCATCAGAGTGAGACTTTGTCAAAAATAAAAAGAGGCAAAGAAAGTTACTATAAAATGATAAAAGGGTCAATTCAGCAAGATGACGTAACAATTATAATTATCTATGCACCCTATACTAGAGCTCCCAAGTGTATAAACTAAACACTGATAGTTATAAAGGGAGGGACAGGCTGCAATACAACAATAGTAGGAGACTTCAACACCCCACCCCCGGTAATAGACAGATCATCCAGACAGAAAATCAACAAAGAAACATTGAAGTTAAACTACACACTAAACCAAAAAGACCTTACTGACCTTTACAGAACATCTCACCCAAGTGCTGCAGAATACATATTCTTTTCATCATCACATGGAAGATTTTCCAGAATAGATTATATCTTAGGCCACAAAACAAATCTCAACAAATTTTTTAAAATTAAAATCATATCAAGTATCATTTATGACTGTAATGGAATAAAACTAGATATCAATAACAAGAAGAATCTTGGAAAAGACACACAAACACATGAAAATTAAACAACATACTCTTGAACAACCGATGGGTCAATGAAGAAATTAGGAAGAAAATTTTTTAATTTCTTGAAAAAAATGAAAACGGAAATATACCAAAATCTATGGGATACAGCAAAAGCAGTACTAAGAGAGAGAAGCTTACAACAATAAACATTTATATTTAAAAAGCAGAAATAAACAACTTGTGATGGTTAATACTGAGTGTCAACTTGATTGGATTGAAGGATACAAAGTATTGATCCTGGGTGTGGCAGTGAGGATGTTGCCAAATGAAATTAACATCTGAGTCAGTGAGATGGGAAAAGCAGACCCACCCGTAATCTGGGTGGGCACAATCTAACCAGCTGCCAGTGTGGCTAGAATATAAGCAGGCAGAAAAATGTGAAAAGAGACTGGCCTAGCCTCCCAGCCTACATCTTTCTCCTGTACTGAATGCTTCCTGCCCTTGAACATCGGACTCCAGGTTCTTCAGTTTTGGAACTTGGACTGGCTCTCCTTGCTCCTCAGCCTGCAGACGGCCTAGTATGGGATTTTGTGATCCTGTGAGTTAATACTTAATAAACTCCCCTTTATATATATCTATCCTATTAGTTCTATACCTCTAGAGAACCCTGACTAATACACAACCTAACGATGCATCTCAAGGAACTAGAAAAGCAAGAACAAACCAAACCCTAAATTAGTAGAAGGAAAGAAATAATAAAGATAGAGCAGAAATAAATGAAATTTAAACAAAAAAAAATACAGAAGATCAATGAAACAAAAAGTTGGAGTTTTCAAAAAAAAAAGATAAAACATAGACAAAGCTTAAGCTAGAATAACTAAGAAAAAAAAGATAGAAGACCCAAATAAATAAAATCAGAACTGTAAATGGAAACATAACAACTGATACCACAGAAATATAAAGAATCATTGGTAACAGTACAAAGACTGCGACAGACAACTATGTGCCAATAAATTGGAAAACCTAAAAGAAACAGATAAATTCCAGGACATATATACCTTACCAATATTGAACCATGAAGAAATAGAGAACCTGAACAGACCGGTAATGAGTAACAAGATCAAAGTCATAAGTCTCCCATCCAAGAAAAGCCCAGAACTTGATGATTTCACTGCTTGCTGAATTCTACCAAATATTTAAAGAAGAACGAATACCAATTCTACTCAAACTCTTCAAAAAAAACTGAAGAGGAGGGAATACTCCCAAATTCATTCTACATGTCCAGGATTACCTTGATACCAAAACCAAAGACACAACAAGAAAAGAAAACTACAGGCCAATATCACAGATGAACAGAGATGTAAAAATCCTCAACAAAGTACTAGCAAGCTGAATTCAACAGCATATTAAAAAGATCATTTGCCATGATCAAGTGGGATTAATCTCGGGACTGCAAAGGTGGTTCAACATACATAAATCAATAAACGTAATACATCACATTAACAGAACCAAGAACAAAAACCATATGCTCATTCAATAGATGTTGAAAAAGCATTTGATAGTATTCAACATCCCTTTGTGATGAAAACTGTCAACAAGATCAGTATAGAAGGAACACACTTCAAAATAATAAGGGCCATATGTCACAAACCCACAGCTAAATCACACTGAATGAGAAAAACTGACAGCATTTCCACTAAGATCTGGAACAAGATGCCCACTTTCACCACGTTTATTCAACATAACACTGAAAGTCCTGGGCAGAGCAATTAGGGAGAAGAAATAAAGGCCATCCATAGGCCATTGAAAACCACCTATGGGGGGGAAAAAACAAAAAAATAAAGGGCATTCAAATTGGAATGGAAGAAGTCAAATTCACCATGTTCACAGATGGCACAGTTGTGCTTAGAGAAACCTAGTGACTCCCCCTAAAAAAACTGTTAGAACTGATAAATTCAGTAAAGTTAGAGGATACAAAATGGACATACAAAAATCAGTAGGATTTATATATGCCAACAGTAAACAACCTGAAAAAGAAATCAAGAAAGTAACTCCATTTACAATAGCTACAAAGAATATAAGATAACCTAGGAATCAATTTAACCAAAGAAGTGAAGGATCTATACAAGAAAAACTATAAGACACTGATGAAAGAAACTGAAGAGGACACCAAAAAATGGAAAGATACTGCATGTTCATGGATTAGAAAAATTAATATTGTTAAAATGACAATACTACCTAAAGCAATTTGCAGATTCAGTGCAATCCCTATCAAAATACCAAGCACATTCTTCACAGAAATTCAAAAAACAATCCTAAAATTTGTATGGAACCACAAAAGACTCTGAATAGCCAAAGCAATCTTAAGCAAAAATACCAAAGCTGGAGACATCACACTACCTGACTTCAAAATATACTACAAAGCTATTGTAACAAAATCAGCATGGTACTGGCGTAAAAACAGGCACATAGAACAAAATTAAGAAGCCAGATATAAATCCACACACTTACAGCTGACTCATTTTCAACGACGGTGCCAAGAACATTCAGTGGGGAAAGGGGTCTCTTCAATAAATGGTGGTGGGAAAAAACGGGATAACCATATGCAGAAGGATGAAACTATACCCCTGTTTCTCACCATTCCCAAAAATCAAATCAAAATGGATTAAAGACTTAAATCTAAGACCTGAAACTATGAAAATACCAGAAGAAAACAGTGTGAAAACACTCCAGGACATTGGTCTGAGCAAAGAATTTTAGTGTAAGATCTCAAAAGCACAGGCAACCCAAGCAAAAATAGACAAATGGATTACATCAAGCTAAAAAGCTTCTGCACAGCAAGGAAAACAATCAGCAAAATGAAGAGATAACCCACAGAATGAGAGAAAATATATGCAAACTATTCATTTGACAAGAGACTACAGAATATATAAGGAGCTCAAACAACTCAGTAGCTAAACAAATAAATAATCTGATTTTAATTTTAAAAGAATCAGATTCTTCTTTTTGTCTTAAAAGAAGACATACAAATGGCCAGTAGGTATATTAAAAAAAATGCTCAACATCACTAATCTTTAGAGAAATGCAAATTAAAACCACAATGACATATCACCTCACACCTGATCAAATGACTATTATCAAAAAGACAGGCTTGAGACTAGCCTGGCCAACATGGTGAAACCCCATTTCTACTAAAAATACAAAAATTAGCCAGGCATGGGGGTGCATGCCTGTAATCCTAGCTACTCAGGAGGCTGAGGCAAGATGATCACCTGAACCTGGGAGGCGGAGGTTGCAGTGAGCTGAAATCGCGCCACTGCGCTCCAGCCTGGGCAACAGAGTGAGACTCTGTCTCAAAAAAAAAAAAAGGACAGCTAATAATGGATGCTGGTGAGATGCGGAGAAAGGGGAACACACACTGTTGGTGGGAATGTAAATTAGTACATGCACTGTGAGAAACTGTTTTTTCCTCAAAAAACTAAAAATAGAACTACCATATGATTCAGAAATTCCACTACTGGGTATATGCAAAAGAAAGGAAACTAACATAATGAAGAGAATAAGCATGCCCATGTTTATTGCAGCACTATTCACAACAGCCAAAATATGAAATCAACCTACATGCCCATCCATGGGTGAATTAATTTTTTTAAAAAGTGGTACATATACACAATGGAATAGTATTCAGCCATAAAAAATGACATCCTGTCATTTGTAGCAACATGGACAGAACGTTAAGTGAAATAAGCCAAGCACAGAAAGACAAATATCACATGTTCCCACTCATATGTGGGAGCTAACAAGGTGCGTCTTATAAAAATAGAGAATAGATTGGTGGTTACCAGAGGGTGGGAAGGAGAGGGGGGATGAAGAAAGGTTGATTAATGGGTACAAATATACAGTTTGATAGAAGTAAGACCTGATGTTTGATAGATCAGTAGGGTGACTACAGTTTATGATAATCTATTGTATATTTCCAAATAGCTAAAAGAGCATAATTCAAACATTTTGAGCAGAAAAAAAGACAAAGGAAAAGGCAAATGTCTAACCCTGAATGTTCCAAACTGCATCCCCAGGAGATCTGATTACCTGGTATTTTCCAGGGCAGTGGGGCTTTAAGATGTGGGATACTCAAAGTACATCAAACAGCCCCATTGTGACCAATTCCCTCTTTGCTGTTGTTGTTTAATTTCTCCTGGAGAATAAGATTGGAAAGGCAGTGCTAATTTAATTTGCCAGAATGAATAAAGATAAGACAGTAACAGAGGGTGATGAAGCACTGGGAACACATAATTCATATCCCCGAAACCCAGTCTCCTTCCATCACAACTGCCTTCCCCATGCTGCAGCTAATTAAGCCAGAATGACGGCAGTTAATTATTTTCCTCTGTAGCTAGGGAAGGCTGGCTTCCCCAGCCAGGCAGTGGGCATGAGGGGGTTTGTAAAAGGGAAAATCAGATGAAAACGAGGAACAGGGGCTTGTGGATCCCCTAGGGGCTCACAGATCTCCCTTACGGGGAGGGAGGTGATGCTTAGATAACATGTTCATTAGCTAAGAGTTCACCTGTCAATCCTGGTCTCTGGAGTCCAGTACTCCTGGAAGATGCATATGGGTGTATGTGAAAGTGGGTTCATCATTAAGCCCAGTACTAGGTAGTCTTGTCAGGCTGGGTCCAGAACACAGAATGGCGTTCACAGGGATGGCATCACTATGACATAGGCAGGCATCCCTGTGTGCAAAAAGGCTTTTCATCCATGCACACAGGGGTGTTGCTCATCAGAGAGAAAAAAGAGTAGCTTTATGGTACATATTGGGGTCCTCATTGGTAGAAGAACACATGGGTATACTTGGACACTGGTTCAGCCCCATACACATGAGTATGATACAATTAGAAACACCTGTATTCAGACAGCCCTGAGGGTCCCTGCCCCACTGCTAACTAGTTGCATGACCCTGGTGAAATTGCTTCTGTAAGCCTCAGTGACTTTGTAGAGTAGCGATAGTCATAGCACCCGCCTTATGGAGCTTTGATGAGGACTAAGAGAAAGTGCCTAAAAGAGCCCAGCTCAGCATCCAGCCCATGGGAATGGCTCTGATCATGAGTTATGATCCATGTTATAGTATCAGGATGATCACATGGCTTCTCCTTTCTGAGTGCAGGTGGAGGGTGGGCCCTCTGGGCTGGTTCATGCACTTCATGGAGAGTTGTATTTATGGCCAGAGGGGAGACTTTCCTGTCATGTCCGAGATGCTCTTCTGTGATCCTCCTTTGTGACTCAGATAATGAGTACTTGGTGCCTGGCTAGGAGGGAGGGGAAGAAGGTGGAGAGCCAGCCACTCCTTCAGGGCCAGGAAATTTGGACTTTATGGAAAGCTGGCAGTCTGCTTTGCTGAAATTGAAGGCAATTTGCAGCAACACAAAAGGGTGCATTAGAGAGAGAGGGCCGGGAGTCCCAGCAATGGGAGACTGGAGGCTGGAAAGGAAGGGAATGAAACTGGCCCAGAGAAAAGCAATTTGAAATGCAACCAAAGCACGAACACATCTGCCAGGGACCGGGGTTTCCATTCACATGGAATGAAGGACCCACGAGGCAGGTGCCTTGTCTGGCTGGTGGAGCAGGGGAAGGAAATCCCCACAGGGGCCAAGCCTCGGTGGGCTGGGCTTTATTTCCTTTTCCATGGAGTCCAAAATGAGAACCGCTGGTGTTGGGCCTGGGATTAGACTCAGATAGGGACTGGGATTTTTTCTTGGCTGAGGGAAAAAGTAGAGTCACAATCAAAGATGAAGGGGGTTTGGAGCTGGAAAGGCATCGGCTCAAGAGTGGTGCTGGCTGCGAGCGGGAGTTTCAGGGAGTAGGTAAGACTGAGGACAGCGGGTGATTCCCAGCAAAAGACTCAGGACTGTGAAAGGGGAAGGTGGGATGTGGCTCCAGGTTTGCAAGGAGCCTAGCAACTTAAAGGAACAGGAGCCTGGATGGCAGTACCCCCACCCCAACCCCAGCTCACCGTGGGTTTCTGGGACCCCTTGGGAGCCCAGAAAGTCCCAGATGGAAGAAATGTAATAAAATTCCACTACTCCAGTTTGGAGAATCATAGAGTCCTGGGGATGAGAAAAGTCTTGGAAATGACCCAACCCATAACCATGCACAGGAAATTCCAAGGGCTAGAGATGGGCAGTGACCTGACCGAGGTCTCTGCAAGTTTAGATTTCTTTCAGCAAATATTCGCTGGCCTCCCTCTTGAGGCAGAGTATATTTATCCACCTTACTGATGTAGAAAAGTTTGCCCGTGTGACTTGTTTGGGCCAAGAGAATGGGAGTGGAGGTGACAGTTGCCAATTCTGAGCCGGGACCTGAAGAAGCAGCCTGTGGTTCTGCTCACTCTCTTGGCCTGGTGCCATTTTCAATGAGAAGAACACGACCTCGGGAACCACGACCCACAGAGGGTGAGCGACACATGAGGCAGACCAATGCCCGGCCCAGCTCAGAGCCAGGCCCCCGCAACTTGAACCTGGAACGGAGCTGCCCTGGTCAATCCCCACACCCACCAGCAGGAAAAATAAATGCCTACTGCAGTCAGCTACTCTCCTGGAGGCGGTGCTAAACAGCATTACAATAGAATAGCTGACAGCCACACAGCAAGTCAGGGATTAAGCTGGACACAACCCAGGCAGCCCAGGAAGAATAAAGGACTCTTTCTCTCCACCTCTGTCCCCTGACCAGGCCATCGTGCCTCTGGATAACATGATGGCCCAGGTCTAACTCTTGAGAAGCGGTGTGTGGCCACTGCAGCCAAGTGCGCTGTCTCCGGGAAGCACCTGTTAAAGCTCACATTGCCTGGAAGGGGTGAGCTGAACCCCCTCCTAACAGCTCAGCAGCAGGGACTCCTCTCAGACCAGGCAGAGATGCTGCAGCAATGGTGGGTGAGCCTAGCAGGGGGCCTGGAAGCAAAGCAAGCCCAGAAGGGCGCTGGACAGCAGCACCAGGGTGAGGGGTGGGAGCCTGAGTGCTGACAGGCACAGGAGGGAGAGAGGGGCGGGGTGCTCCGGAAACGCTGTGTCCCAGGGGCCACTCTCTGCAGGGAAGAGGCCCTGGGTGTGGAGTGAGTGGAGGGAAATGGACCCTGCTCCATGCACACAGCTTCGTGGCCCTGGGCAGCCAGTGACCTCACTGCTCTGAACCAGGGATGGGGATAAGAATGTCCCCTCCAAGGACTGCAGTGGGCAGTCAGATAACCTTTAACAGGTAACATGCTCAGCCCAGTGCCTGATAGATGGGCTCCCTCCCCAACCCCCGGCCAGGACACCCCAGGGATCAGGATTGTGGGCTCCCCAGTCTCACATCTGGGAACTGTGTCCTGCTTCACTGCCTCTGGCTGTGTGACCCGGGGCAGGTTCCTACCTTTCCCTGAACCTCAGTTTCTTCTTCTGCAAAATGGGGATCATAATAGCACCTCCCTCCGAGTTATGGTGAGGACACAGGGAGATAATCCTCATAAAGTGCCTTGCACAGGGCCTGGCACAGAAAACTCGCTCCATCAAAGGCAGTGGGTGTCGCCCCGAGCTGGGGAGTCTGAAGGGGCCTTTTAGACAGTGACGTCTGGCCCCGCAGAAGGGGTTGTTATTCCCACAGCTCATTCGCTGGCTGTCCCTTCCAGGATTCACAGGTCCATAGCTATTCTTCTCCAACCCCCAAACACCTCTCTCTCCCTCCCCATCCAGCTTTGGCAGGGCAGGTCTGGTTCTATGTGAAAATGGATTTTTCTGTTCACATGAAAATCTCATGGAAAACAATATCTTTTTTTTTTTTTGAGACAGAGTCTTGCTCTGTCGCAATATCTTCTTTATAAACAAACACTCTGTCCCCATGTGTGGGAAGATTATTAACAACAACTACCTGGGAAAATGTGGTTCCTCCTTTCAAGCCACATTATGTTCAAAGCAGTGTCCACTCCTTTGTTACCTGTTTCCTTTCTTTTCTTCTGAATGAGAGCAGCCTGCGTTCATTGCTATGGACTCAGTTGTGTGACCCCAAAAATTCCTATGTTTCAGCCCTAACCCTCAATGCAATGGTATTTGGAGATGAGGCTTTGGGAGGTAATTAGATTTAGATGAGGTCATGAGGGCGGGGCCTCATGATGGGGTTAGTGTCCTTATAAGAAGAGACTCCAGGGAGTTTATGTGTGCTCTCCTTCTCTCTCTTGCATGCCCTCTTTCTCGGTCTCTGCCATGTGAGGACATAGCAAGAAGGCGGCCATCTACAAGCCAGGAAGAGAGCCCTCACTAGAACCCAACCCTGCTGGCACCTCGATCTGGGATTTGCAGTCTCCAGAGCTGTGAGAAAAGTAGTTTCTGTTGCTTCAGCCATCCAGTCCGTGGCACTTTGTTCTAGCAGCCCAAGCTGACTGACATTCCTTTTGTAAAAGATTTGCTAGGGGAGATGAATCCAGGAAATTCACCAACTCCTGGAAAGATGACTCTTGGAAAAAGCATTCATTGTGATGTGGAATAGGATTGAGTGTGAGTGGGTAAATCCAGGCAAGGGCATGGGACCATCATTGTGGGGGTTGAATTGTTTTCCTGGAGTTCTGTCTGTAATTAATTACCTGCTCCTAACTGGTTCTCACAGCTTCCGTGAGTGAAATGGTTGAAGTCTGGCTGGGTCCGTCAAACCGTGTAAGGCAGGCAGGTAAAACTCTACCTGTATCTTACCTGTCCAACTTTCTGGAACCCAGGCCCCTTCTCTGTCTGACTCTACCTAACACGCTTAGGAGTTGGGGAGTCAAGGTGACCTTTCCAGTCTGGTCTGATTGAGAAGCAGAGAGTGAGGTGCAGTCCTCACTCGTATAGCACTTCCCCTGCAGTACCCGCCAAGGTACCTGTCCTGCCCATGGAGGAGCATTTGATGGCACCATGTGAGAGGGGCACGCTCTGCCTAAGTGCAAGTTCACTGATGTGCTCCAGAGAGAGCAGGGCCCTTTAGGGAGGTGTGGCTGGAGAAGGTGGCAATCATCCTTCCTGCCTCCAGGTGAGGGCACCTCCAAACTCTTTGTCTGAAGAGACCAATCCTTTTCAGGGTCAGCAGAACATCAGGAGCTTGGGCCAAGAGCAGATTCAGAGGCTGTGGTGGGGGAGCTTTGTCAGCTGGGAGAGGTCTTTGTCATTCCTGCTCCCATCCTCAGGAGTTTTAATGCCCAGCACAGGGCTGAGCACAGAGAGAGCCCCTGAGGCACATGGTTGGTGAAGGGATAACACAGCTGCGGGGCCAGGGTAGGAAGATCCCCCAGGACCCGTCATCCTGACCCCTCCTCGTCCCTCAGCCTCTGCCTTCAGCATCTGGGGCCTTCTCTCAGTCTCCCAGAATGCACCAGGCTCCCGCCCACCACAGGGCCTTTACACGTGCCCTTCTCTGCCTAGATTCCTCTCCTGGTCCCTGTGGCTCTTCTTACCTTCTTGGGGCAAGTCGTCTCTGTATTGTTGGGCCTCTTTCAAAGCATCAGAGCCCCCTCTTGCCTGGCGCTCACTCCAATTGTGACGAATTAATGATGTGGGCAGTGATTTCTTCAGCACATCCCTCCTCCACTGGCTGCAAATTCACCAGTGAGTCTATGCCACAGATTTGGCTGCAGCCCTCCGAGGTCCTGGGAGAGATTCAAGAAACAAGATGGTGCTCAGTAACTGAGGGGCAAGGAGGAGAGACGTCAGGATAAGCATCTTGGTGAGGTTGATGCCCCTCCTCCCAGTCCCTCTCTCCTCTGATAAGAAGCCACACTGGCACACCTGAGACTGTTCTCCAGTGGCCTGAGGGCCTGCAGAGTTGGTAGTATCTAGGAAGCGTTGGTGGAGTGACGGCTTTTTACTCATCCCATTCCCTTGAGGTCTGACATCTTAAAATTCATAGAATCACAGCATTTCAGGGCTGCAGGGACTTTCCTAGGCACTTGCTGATAACCTGCCATGGCAGGAACTGATTTATTATCCTGTGCATATTTCAATCATTTACACGTACACACATACACAAGAATGTTATCTTTCCCCACTCAGCTTCTCCCCTTCCCCTGCCTTCTAAATGAGAATATTATCTTTACAAGATGGTTTCTGATGTAGGTGTGCATGTGTGCACATGATGCCAAGTCAGGAGAATAGGCAATGGAGAGAGGAAGAAAGGAGGAACCAGAAAGAATAAGTTGATCTTTCCATATAATGAAGATGAGAGGAGGTGACAGAAATAGGAGACAGAGAGAACAGCTCTGCAAGCTTGTCTGGGGAGCTGCTGGAGCTTCAGCTTGTGAAAGGGTCTGCAATTCTTGATGGTGAAGAATGAGGCCTTCAGAGAAGAAAGAGAGAGAAAGAAAGAAAGAGAGAGGAAGGAAGAAAGGAAGGGAGGGAGGGAGGGAGGGAAGGGAAAGAAAGAAGAAGAGAGGAAGGAAGAGAGGGAAGGAGGGAAGGGAAAGAAAGAAGAGGAGAGAGAGGGAGAAAGGGAGGAATGA
>NW_012117376.1:11384117-11399204 GCF_000951035.1 Colobus angolensis palliatus
AGAAAGAAAGAAAGAAAGAAAGAAAGAAAGAAAGAAAGAAAGAAAGAAAGAAAGAAAGAAAGAAAGAAAGAAAGGAAGGAAGGAAGGAAGGAAGGAAGGAAGGAAGAAAAGAAAGAAAGAAAGAAAGGAAGGAAGGAAGGAAGGAAGGAAGGAAGGAAGAAAAGAAAGAAAGAAAGACATAGAAAAGAAAGAAGGGATGGAGGAAGGGAAAGAGGGAAGGAAGAAAGGAAGGGAGGGAGGGAGGGAGGAAGGAAGGAAGGAAGGAAGGAAGGAAGGAAGGAAGGAAGGAAGGAAGGAAGGAAGTCTCTCCAAGGGCGTGGCTTTGCACAGCTCCCCCAGCCAATGGGAGTCAAGTGCATGGACTTAGTTTAGACCTGTTTTCAGCTCCTCAAACTCTTGTTATCTGTGCTCTATTGGTAGCTGACTCCCAGCCCTGCCCTGGGGCCCTGAGCGCTAGGCTAAGGGTGGCCCAGATCTGTGCATCCAGACTCAACAGGCCCCTCAGACTCCATCCACCTGCCCCTGAGCCCGTCACCCACGCAGCCTCCTCAGGCTCCGCCCCTTGGACAGTTCTTAGCCAACTCAACAGCTGGGGTCAGTGATAAGAGTAGCCATTTTGAGGAATAAGAATAAATTGATCCTTCCATATAACAAAGATGGGAGGAGGCGACAAAAATAGGAGATCCAGAGAGAGCAGCTCTGCCAACACGTCTCGGGGTACTGTCCTGCCCATTGTCCACATTAAAGCCACATTTTCCTAAAGCACCCATCAGACCAACTCACTGCCCTGTTTACGGCCCACCAAATCTGGAGCCACTAATGCCACCCAGGCTCCCCCAACTTCCACCACCACTGTGATTGTCCTGTTGTTCTCACCATGGAGGAAACTAACCTGGGGCTGTCCAGGTGTGACCTACACTTGTCAGCCACCCAGCAGCCCTGCCATTGAGCACCAGATGAGGCTGCAAACAGTGGCTTCATCTGAGCACTCACCATCTGCTCACTCCCAGCCACACCTCTCCAGGTCTCTGTCATTTGTCTGTGGCCTGGGCTTTCTCCTGGGAATCAGGCCTCATGTTTTCCTGTAGAGTAGCCACTGGGCGCAGCCATCACTGACTCTCTGGGGACCCGGCACAGGACTCTCTGTCTCTATCTGTGCCCAAGTCAGGGAGAGTGTCCACCAGTTCAGGGGCCACACTCAATAGCTCTGGGAGGAGAAGGAGGGTTCTGGCTGGCCGGCAGCCACCACCTGCCAGATACCTGGATTTCCATCATGAGCACAGTGGGTCTTGCAGGAGCCTCTTCAGACAGGCATATTCTCTGTGAGAATAAATACATCATGTTTCTTCTGTTCTCCAGTTTTCTTCTCAATCATCTGAGAATGCTGAGCCCTAGATCCCCAGGTCTCTGTCACTGGGGGTCAGGTGCTGCTATCATGTGAACTGGAGCCCCTTCCTTGACCACTCTGGACCTCAACCTTGCATCTGTCCTTGGGACAAAAATATGAGACTGAAAACACAAGGCAAAAAACAGCCGCCTCCAAGGGTAAAGGAGAGGAGTCGAGGAGAGGAGGCCTGTAAGTGCTTAGCCCGGCGCCTGGCAGACAGGAGGAGCTCCATACGGGTTGGCTGCTGTTGTTGTCACTATCACAGCAGCAGCAGCCCGCATGGAGCAGTGAAGGGTTCAACTCCAGAGTCAGCCTGGCTGGGTTGAAGTCTAGGCTCTACCACTGCCCAGTGTATCATTTGGGCAAGCTACTTAACCTTGGTGTGCCTTAGCTTCTGCATCTGTAAAATGGGGATGGTGACAGAAACCTCACCACAGCGTTGTTGATTCGATGAGTTAATACATGCAAAGCATTTGGCACAGGTCTGGGCACACAGCACCTCCTCTGCTCACCTCCAGCCGGGCCCTCCCTACCCTATTAAGAGCAGCTGTTTGGGGGCCCATCAGCCTCACCCAACCCCAGGCTCCTCAAGGGCCATGCGTGTCTCTATCAGGGTGATGAACGCATCCCACTTTTTCCTAGGACTGTCCTGGTCTTATCACCGAATGCCCTGCGTCCCAGGAAACCTCTCAGTCCTGGATGAACCGGGAGGGTTGGTCACCGTAGTCTCCATCCTTGCACCCCCCAGGTTTGTCCCTTTGGGCCCAGCTCTGTGTCGCCTCCTCAGAGAAGCTAGCCCTGACCCACCACCCAGACAGGAATGTCTCCCTCCCGGCCCCTCTGTCACCCGTCGCATGGGTTTGTCTCCACGGCCTCTATCAGGCGTCTTGTCCAGTGATATTTCCGCTTGTTTCCTATCCTCCTTCTCCACCTTGGGAAGGGAAGTAATCTGAGACCGGGAGTCCCATTCCCCGTTTTCCACAGGATCCCCACAGAATAGGGCCCGGTATGCAGTCAGTGCTCAATACATACTTGTTGGATGAATGAATACCCATTTCCTCAGCACTATGTCCAAGGGAGGGGAGGCAGCACTGAGCAGGACAAATTCAGCACCCTGGGCCAAGCCCAGTGGCTTATGCCTGTAATCCTAGCACTTTGGGAGGCCAAGGTGGGAGGATCACTTGAACCCAGGAGTTCGAGACCAACCTGGGCAACATGGCAAAACCTTGTCTCTACAAAACAGAAAAACATGAGGGAATCAGTTATTTTACCCAGGAGGAAGCTGAGGCTCAGGGAGGGTCATGGGCCTTCCCCAGTCACACAGGAGTTGGTGATGAGGTTGCTGGGCTGGAAGCCCACTGCCCTGACCCGTGGCCGGCCTCTTTGGCCTCTGGTCTTTCTCCGCATCCTGAACCACCTCAGCCTCTATCGAACTGATCCTTTTTCCCTCTTCTCCAGCAATTCCTTGTTCACCTTCCACCCCGGTGGCTGAGACCATTTCTCAATATCCAGTCAAAGGAGTAAAAATTACTGGATGTGACTTAAGTAATAAAACCATCACTGCTGAACCATGCAGGTGCTGGAGAGCGGGGAGCAGCGGGCATGGCTGCAGACATGTGCGTCCACCTCACTGCCTTGCCCAGGATGAGAGCTCAGAGGAGCTGGCTTGGGGCTCTGGGCCTGCCCTGAATCTGCACTTCCCCAGCTAAGTGAGCCTGGGTCCGCCTTCACCTCTGACAGCCTCCACTGCGAAAAGTGGAGTCCCACTGTGCACCCCACAGGGGTGGTAGTGAGGCCTGAAGACACCGTGCAGCCCCAGCCCTGGGTGCGAACCAGCCTACTCCTGGAGCCCTGGCGCTCCAAACCCCTACTGGCAAGGAATGCTGTGGGTGCAGTGGTGCTGGTCCTGCCCCCTTCACAGACAGGATGCTCACTACCTAGCCATGCAAACCCACATCTCAGTGGCTCTATCTGGATGGAAACAAATCAATACACCCCACCACCACCACCAATAAATCTCCCGGCCCCAGAACAGGCCCTCTGGGTACCTACTCTGCACACAAGGAGGACGGGGCACTGAGCAGAGACTCAGGTTCAAGTCCTGGCCCTGCATCTCCAGGGAGCTGCTTCCCCCTCAAGGCACACCTGACTCATCTGTACAATGGGGTTGTTGTCCTTACCTCTCAAACTTGTTGAAGGGATTCTGATGCCCAAGTTCCCCATAAACCCCCAGCACTCTGCCGCCCCAGGTTTTGGGATTTGCCATTGATCTTGTTACTTTTTCCCCGCCTTGTCTGCTGCAGTTTCTCCCAGACCTTGGGATGTCTTCCTCAGGGAGCTGGTCCCGGCTCTCACGATCCTCTCTCTGGGCCCTGAGTTCTCCTTAACAAGGTTTAGTCCCCATTTTTCAGCCTGAAGTTCATTCTTTTCTACTTGTTTTTCAGTCTGGAACAGCATTTATACTAGAGATCATCTGGTACAATTCCCTTATTGTCAGGTGGGGATATAGAATCCCAGGAGGTCTCTCAGGGACTCAGAGCTGGGATTAGGCAAGGGGTTCTGATGCCAAGTCCAGGGCTCTCTCTCTACCTTCCAGGTGGCCATCCTTTTGACAGCCCTCCTCTGAGACCCACCCATATGGGGTCTCTACATACAACTATGCCCCAGATCAGGCCAGGGCAGATGTGCAGCAGGGCCTGGGGACGCAGCCGTGCCCATTGGAGAGAGGTAGAGGGGAGCAGGGGTTACAGAAGCATAGATTCCTCAACCTATGAAGTGGACACAATAAGATCTCTCTCTCAAAGGTGCCGGAACAGAGACAATTGCTTGAAATTATCCCAGTCAAGGGACACTGCATGGTTGAATGTGAAAAATTCAAGAACGGGGTTGAGAGGAACAGGACATGATGTTTTCGAGGAAACTGATGACTAAATTGCAAGTCATTCAGAGGTATTTGAAGCTTACCTGCCTTCACTGAATCGATCTCCAACTCTTTCCCTCCTTCTAGCGGAGAGTGGAGTGAGGAATGAACAGCAGCTGCCTCCCACACACACTCACAGAAGGAGAGAGAGACCAGCCTCAGTGCAGACATCCCCTATGAGGGTGGTAGGGCTAGAAGAGGGAGCCAAAGCCAACCTTCCTTCTGGGATCAACCACAATCCTAATACTAACAGCTACTGTTTGTTGAGTACCTACTTTGTGCCAGACATCGTGGTATTTTACATGCATTGTCTTTTTCTGTTGTCTTTTTTTTTTTTTTTTTTTTTTTTTTTTTTTTTTTTTTTGAGACGGAGTCTTGCTCTGTCACCCGGGCTGGAGTGCAGTGGCCGGATCTCAGCTCACTGCAAGCTCCGCCTCCCGGGTTTACGCCATTCTCCTGCCTCAGCCTCCGGAGTAGCTGGGACTACAGGCGCCCGCCACCTCGCCCGGCTAGTTTTTTTGTATTTTTTAGTAGAGACGGGGTTTCACCATGTTAGCCAGGATGGTCTCGATCTCCTGACCTCATGATCCGCCCGTCTCGGCCTCCCAAAGTGCTAGGATTACAGGCTTGAGCCACCACGCCTGGCCTGTTGTCTTTATTTTTAATTGTTTGTGGGCACATAGTAGGTATATATTTAATATATTTATGGGGTACATGAGATAGTTTGGTACAGGCATGCAGTGTGTAAAAATCACATCCTGGAAAATTGGTTATCCATCCCCTCAAGCATTTATCCTTTGTGTTACAAACAATCAATCTACACTCTTTTAATTATTTTTAAATGTATAATTAAATTATTATTGATAATAGTCCCCCTTTTGTGCTATCAAATACTAGGTCTTATTCATTCTTTCTATTTCTGTTTTGTACCCATGAACCATCCCCACCTCTCCCCCATGGCCCCACTGCCCTTCCCAGACTCTGGTAACCATCCGTCTATTCTCTATCTCCATGAGTTCAATTGTTTGGATTTTTAAGTACCACAAATAAGTGAGAACATACATGCATTGTCTTGTTTCCACCTCTCAAGAAGACAGTGAGGTGAGCATTATGAACAGCCTCATGTTACAGAATTGCAAGAGGGTCAGATAGTGACAGGGAGAAGGCTCTAGACCGACATCGGGTTTGATTTCCACCTCTCATACGTGGCCATTGTGAGAACTTAAGCAAGTTATTTGGCCTCCCCAAGCCTCAGTTTTCTCATCTATAAAATGAGGAGTGACAACTTTGCTGGACTCTTTTGAGGAGCCTACGAGCAAACGGGTCAGTGTCTGGCATGTAGTAATTATTCACAAGTGGTGGTCATGGTTATTCATATTGTCATTATTGTTCAAACATTGCTTCTACATCATTCCTTTCCCCTGTGCCGTCCCAGTTGCCCATGCTGGGGAGAACTGCAGAGATGAAACCAACCAAAAATAGAACACTGAGGTGTCTCATGAACTTTAAGTGACTACAGAGAATTAAGACTTCCCTGCTGGGAGGCAACACACACACACACACACACACACACACACTTTTCTTCCAGCAAGGAGAAGGGAGGTGGGGATTCCCTGGACATTCTATGTCCTGGACATTCTACAGTTCCTGGACATTCGGTAATTCCTGGTGATTGCAGGCCCAAGCTCCTGGCATGTCTGGACATGGGACCCTATTTGCTGGCACTAGGAGGAGGGTGAATGAAACCAGCGGGCAGGGACGTTTCACTCTGCCTGAGGGGCCTGCCCAGCTATGGCCACCTCCCCTTCAGCTCCAAGCCTCCCTCCTGCTTTAAGACAATCTGTTCTCCACCTGACAGCTGCAGAATTGTCCCAGTGCCCAGCACAGAGCCTGGCACAGAGTGGACATTCAGAAAACATTTATTGAATGAATTAACAAATTCTAAGATTCTATAATTCTAGGTGTCTACAATTCTATGTCTCTGTGATTTGAGAATCTTAAACTACGATTATTTTCACCCAGCATCCTACTCGCCAGTGCCAAAGGGGGCCAGGCAGGGAACATGCCTGAGTGAAATGAGCCAGATGTAAGAGCAAATACACACTGTGCAAACGGGGCAGGCTGGGAGGGACTCCGCTCCCCATCATGGCTGTGGCCCATTCTGAACCTAGTGTGGGTAGATCTTCCGATTTTTCAGGACGTGGCAGATATATGGGTTGTTGTTGTTTGTTTTTTTTTTTCTTTTTCTATCTTTTTTTTTTTGGTAGAAATGATGGCCCTGTTTTTTGCTCACTTTTAAAGAGTGGCATGTTTTGAAAAATATAATAATGAGGGAAACTGAGTGCTGGTTTTATGGAAATTCTCTGGACTATCTTTAACTTTTCTGCAAATCTAAACCTACTCTAAAATTTAAAATTTTACTAAATGAGGGCCAGCCAAAGGAAATGGATCTGGGAGCAGAATCAGTCCATGGACGGTTGTTTGCAAAGTCCGTTCTCAGCAGCGGTAAAAGTGAGTATTAGGTGTACAGCCAGTGCCCATGTCCTTGAGCAGCTCAGACACTCCCACTTCCCAGTCAGGCTGGGGAAGGTGGGGCCACCCCCAGAGACTGGGGCTGGGGGGACAAAGGGCAGAAGCTGGGGAGAGCAGGCTTGGCTGGGCTGGAGGTGGGGGTGGTTCCAGGCCGACACACTGAGAGGCCCGTTAGACGTCCAAGTGGGGAAGTGTGGCAGGAGCTGACGGAGTCAAAGCCCAGGTGAGCAGTGTCAGTTTGGGGGCGGCGAGTGTGTAGATAGTATTGCTACGGGACTGGGTGGTCTCATCTAGGGGAAAATGTCAATGGAGAGGAGGAGAAGGTGGAGGACTGAGCCCTGGGCTCTCCCATCTTGAGAGAGCGGGAAGAAGAGAAGGACCCAGCTGCGAGACTAAGAAGGGTCAGCCCGAGAGGTCAGAGGAAGACCCAGAGAGTGCATGCCCTGGACACAGTGTGGTGAGGTGGGGGACGTACTAGACTTTGACACCTGGTGGCCCTGTTTTTTATCAGATTCAGTACAAATTCTGAGATTCCATTATTTTAGCAGTCTCTGACTCCAGCAGTTTAGGGGAAATCCTTCAGACCTCAGGCTTGAGTCTGAGAGAGTCTGAATCCTGATTCTGCCCCTTTCTAGCTGTGCGCCCCTCTTTAGGCCTCAATTTCCTGATCTGTAAGATGGAGATAATAACTCTCTGTGGAAGTAGGAAGAGAAGGGAATGCTGGAGGGAGTGAAGGTCTGGACTCAACCCCCACTATGGTTCCCATAGTCCTTGGAAGAGGTAATGTCCTAGGTGTTCTTTTGAGCTCTGGGCCTCAGCTAGACTGCCCCCTTCAGCTGCTGGCAGAATGGACACACAATAGGAAGGCAGGTGCCTTATATAACCCAGGACTGAAGAGGAAGGTATTTATCACACAAGCAAATCACAGGAGGAACCAATCAGCAGAAACCACCAGTCAGATGGATCAAGCTGATGAATTCGTTTATTCAACCAATCACGTGTTGAGCAGCTGCGGTGAGCTCCAATTAGGAGACAGGTGGGCTTGGTGGTGCCTGTGGGTTCCCAACAGCCTTGGGCCTCCAGGCGGCTCCTACCTCCCCCACCAAGGAGCAGGTCTCACCAAACAAGCAAAGGATAAATGGCCTCCTATGGATGGAAGCCGTTCATCCTTTCCAGGCATGAGGGAGTGTGACACCCACCTGACATTTCAGTGCTGCATCGATACGCTCGCATCTCCAGGCCCCTGATGATGTCAAAATGTTATGATCTTGCTGGAAGAAGTGATAAATGGAGCACAGTGGAATTAAATATAGTCCTGAAACAGGATGTGGGCTCCCGAGCACGTAGCCATGGTGACAGCATCCCTGCTGACTTCACTCACTAAAGGGGACACAGGCACTTGGGAGGACAGGCACCTGTCAGGCCCTCCTGGGGTCACTGCCCCAGAATATCTGTCTCATCAAGAGACTGAGGATGTTCAACTTTGTTTACTCATTCACTCACTCATTCCATCTATTTACCTAGCACCTATTTTGTGCTAGACATCATGAACGTCACAGGATGCTTCCCGTCCGGAGACAGCAAGTCGTCTAGGAGAGGAATGAAACATAAATAAACATAATTTAAAACGTGTATGCTTATTGTGAAGTGAGAGAATAAAACAATGTGAGGGAGAACAAAAAGAGGAATTGATCTGGGGAGTCCAGGGAAGACCCCACTGAGGAAACATTTGAACTGAGACCAGGAGGGTCAGAATGAGCCAATCAGGTAAACAGGAGGAGAAGAGATTTTCTGGTGGCCAGAGTGGTCTATGCAAAGGTCCTGAGGCAAGAAGGAGCCTGGGGCATCCTGGGAACAGAAACCCCAGCGAGGTTGCAGCAAGGCTGGAAACACCACCAGGACTGGGTCAGGCAGGACCACGAGGGCTGTGCCAAGGCCTAGCAGCTTAACAAGGGCAGGAGTAGGCCATGGGAGAGGTTGAAGCTGGGTTGTGATGCCATTGGTATCCTGTGTTTAAATATCCTCTGTCAGCAGTGTGCAGAGTGGGCTGGAGGAGGGACAGGAAGAGAGAAGAGTATTCCAGGAAGAGGAAGCAGCTCACAGGCAGGTCAGGCTGAAGGCATGGGCGAACATGTTCCAGAAACTGCAGGAGCAGGTAGCTGGGAGCCGTGAGGGAGGGGAAGGCGAGGGTGGGGATTTGGACGGGGATTTGGACAGGGCCATGCAGGCTTCACAGCTGCTGGTTCAGAGTATGGCTATTAAATGGGGAGAGATGACATGATCCCTTTTTTAAGTTCCCTTTAAACTCAGCCTTATTTTGTCCTACAGCCACCAGTGATCACAGTGTAAGGAGGCTCAGCTCCTATAGGATGGGGGAGGGGATCCAACAGACAACAGTCCCAGCACTAACCTTTCCACCTGTGTGGCCTTGAGTGGACTCCCGAATCTCTCTGAGCCTCAGCTCTCTCCTCAAGAAATGAGGCTGAGGCTCCCTGCTCCATAGGCTTTAGAGCAGGCCTGAGGAGCTCAGGTGTGTGGCGCGGGGGTTAGTGCTATCGTCCATATCATTATGAGTCCATTTACCTCATAGACAAGGAGTCGCCACAACATTCCAGGAAGCAGAAGGGTCAGGAGTTGTCCCTTCTATTTTCCAGATGAGAAAACTGAGGTCCAGGGAGGGGGAGTGGCTCTCCCAAGGGTGGCAGGGGGAAGGCAGTGCCCAGGAGATAATGAGGTGTAGGATGGTGGGGTGGTTAGAGCTGACCCTCTCTGGAGGCCCATGGACATAAGTTCCAAATCTCATCCCTGCCACTCACCAGCTGGTACCTGACCTCTCTGGAACTCAGTCACCTCACCTTTTTTTTTTTTTTTTGAGATGGAGTCTCCCTCTGTCGCCCAGGCTGGAGCACAATGGCGTGATCGTGGCTCATTGCAACCTCTACCTCTACTTTCAAGAGATCCCCCTGCCTCAGCCTCCCAAGTAGCTGGAACTACAGATGTGTGCCACTACACCCAGCTAATTTTTGTACTTTTAGTAGAAACGGGGTTTCACCATGTTGGCCAGGCTGGTCTCGAACTCCTGACCTCAGGTGATCCGCCTGCCTCAGCTTCCCAAAGTGCTGGGCTTACAGGCATGAGCCACCATGACCGGCCAGTCACCTCATCTTTAAAATGGGCTTTGTGCCCTCCTGTTCCGTAAGGTGTGAGGATGGACAAGATGGTGCTGGTGAGGGACTGCACCATTCCTGGCACCTTCTCTTCAATGCTTGTTCAATGGTAATTGTGGTGACAGGATCTGGGACTTCCCCCAGCCTGGCATAGGGTTCACAGTGGTCGAGGCTGCACCCATGTTTGTTGGGGTGAAAACTGCTTAATAAGCTGGCAACAAGGAAGCGCATCAGGAGAAGGCAGGAGGACACTGCCCGGGTAAAAATTACTCTCCCCACTCTGGGGGCAGCTGCCCTGAGCCCCTCACACTTGGGTTCTCTTCTCCCCTTGGCTCTTGGTGGGATCCACTGTCACTTCTGCACAGGGATAACAATAACAATAACGATAATCCCAATCCTCGAATCTGTCCTCTCAGCAGAGCTTTGCCTGCACCAGCTGCCGCCCCGTCTGCACCTCCCCAGAGAGAGGGCTGCTAAAGGCAGAGTCTTTGGGCAGAAGGTCCAACACCAACACACTGTGTGACTCTGGACAGGTCCTTTCCCATTCTGGCTCTCAGTTTCCCCTTCTGCACAACACAGGTGTTGCACTACATACTCCCAGGGGTAGGAAGAGTCAGTCCATTTGAGCCATTAAGTTCTGTAAGGATGTTCTGGGAACACACAGGCATCTGCCCCCTCAGCTCCCACTGCCCCCTGACCTCATCCCCTCTCCTTTCCCCAGCACAAAGCTCTGCCCACAGTGACCTTACGCTATTCCCCAGGGCCTTTGCACAGGCTGTTTCTCCTGCCCAGGAGTATGCTTCCCTCAGCTGTAAGCAGGGCTTGACCTTCACTTCATTCCCATCCCTGCTCAGATGTCCCCTAAAGTGTCACCAACCCCCATCTATCACTCTTTGACTCCCTAAATTGCTTTTGTCCCCTCAAAATACTCGTGTTGAAGCCATAACTTCTAGTACCTCTGAATGTGACTGTATTTAGAGATAGGGTCTCTAGAAAGGTGATTAAGTCAAAAATGAGGACCTAAGAGATTAGGACACACAGATATCAAAGTGTATACAAAGGAAAGACCACTCAAGGACACAGCACAAAGGTAGCTAGCCAAGGAGAGAGATTCCAAAGAAACTAACCCCGCCAGCACCTTGATCTTGGACTTCCAGCTTCCAGAACTATGAGAAAATACATTTCTGTTGTTTAAGCCACTTAGTCTGTGGTGTTGTTATGGTAGCCCTAGCAAAGTAATATGTCCCCACTATCTAGCACTGATCAGCCCCTGGCATTTGTTGTATGTTCATTTGTTGTTTTTCCCCTCCCTACACCATACACTAGAATGTGAGCTCCATAAAGGCAGGGACTTGGCCTATTCTGTATCCCCAGACCACAGAACAGCACCTGGAACATAGTAGGTCCCCAGTAAATGAAGCAAGTGGAGCCAGACATCCATGATTTCAAGTTCTAGCCCTTTCACTCCTTCATGGTGTGACCTTGGACTGCCCCTTAACCTCTCTGAGCACACTGTGTCTCATCTGTAAAATGCACCTAATAATCGTACCAAACTCAGAAAGGCTTGTGAAGTCATAGCAGACAAATGCAGGCAAACTGCCTAGCACAGTGCCTGGTGTGCAGTATATGCTCCAAAATAAAAGATATAATTGTTGCTGTTATTGTAACAATAGCAAGTTTGATCCTTCATTTAACCCTCTACAAACACAAGTTGATACCTGTTCTGCTGTCTGATGCTGGAGACAGAAAAATCACTCTGGCCTCTGACCCAGGTATGCTCACAGGTTAGTGGGGGAGACAGACCGGGGGACGTGTGCCAAGACAGAAATAGGCCAAGCACGGAGGGCTTCACTAAGAAGGGGATACTGGAGCTGGATCTTGAGGCATGAGTAACAAACAGCTCACCAGATCAACAAAGAGGGGAGGGCATCTAGACAGGGAGAAGGGCAGGTGCAAAAGTCGGGACAGGTATTTTATGATTTGCATCTGGCTGATGTCTGTGCCTCTGCATGGGCTGTGAGCTGAGGGCACTGGGAGCCTGGGAAGGGTTTCCAGCTGGGAGGGATCCAGCCAGCTTTGTGCTGCTGAGGAGAATTCTGGGTTAGACTGGCGGGGACAAGCTTGAGGGCAGAGACCATGCATACTGTGTGGAGCTGGGGCATGAGGTGGGCTTGACTAGAGGACCAAGGAGGGCACAAATGGTCAGGATGTGCCTCAGGTCAGCTGGAGAGAAGCAGTCAAGCCAATGGGCTTGACGTGGAAATGCCTGAGCTGCAGAACAAGGCTTTTTCAAACTCCCAACTAACGTTGGGGTCTCCCCACCTAGACAGAGATAGACTGGTGGGCAAGGCTTGGGGACTAGGGGGTCAGAGAGCTGAGAAGGTCAACCAGAGCATCACCCACACAACTCACAGGGATGTCAGGAGGAACATTCTCTCAACCAGAACCAGGCCAGGAAAGCTGACAGGACTAGAGAAGTTTCCTCCCACCAAACAGCCAAAGGAAAACACATTTGTTTTCAGGAGACAACGTGATTGTTCTTTGCACTGAAAAGGCATGAATAGAAAATTCCACTTTCCAAGACAGCCATTTCCTCCCCCAAGCATTAAAGGGAGCTTCTGTCCCCAGCTTATTGGTGCTTGAAATTCTACCAATGGAGCTCCATTCCTATGGCTTGAGGCTCTGCCATTTGTTAAAATGCAAACAACTTCAAATAAGTCATGTCTTCAGCACAAACTTATTTTCATTAATTCAACAAATATTTATTGAGTTCTTTCTTTAAACCAGGCAGTACCCAGAGTCTCAGAACACAGAAATTAATTAAGTCTTATACAGAGCCAGACCTTCAAGGAACTGGCAGCTCCGCGTGGAGAGCAGGTGGAAAGTAGGGGCGGGGATGCAATAAGGAAACCTGACCATAACGGTGTTGGAAATGATGGTGGTGGGAGCGAGGTGCTGTGGGAATCCCCGGCAGAGATTATTTATTTTAAAGTTGCAAAAGGTGAAGCTTGACCTGGGATCTAAAAGATAAGGAGGGTAAAGGCTGGGGGCTGAGAATCCCAGATGGAGGGTACAGCAAGGGCAAATGAATGGAGTCATGAGCCAGTATGGGGAAGGGGGACTCCATGCCACTAAGCAGAGGGCTTGGCCCTAAGGCAGGACATGGAGACAGGGCTGGAGCAGCAGGCGGAGTTCTGATTGACTGGATCATATTCATGATCTCAGGCAATGGCGATGGCGTCTATCTCAGGGCTTTGTTGCCTCCCCGGCCCCCATGTCACCACTTCCCACCAAGTCCACAAATCCTCCCTCAGGGAACTACCCTGTCCTCTCAACACAAGCCCTGAACGACCCACCCTCAGCTTCAGGGCCGGATTCTGATTGGCCTAAGCCGTCGGTCTAGCCTATCTTGCTGGATACAGTGATTGGTTCTGGCAATGGCACATGACCCAGTTCAGACCAATGAAAGGCGAGGAGATGTTTGCTGGGGTTTCTGGGAAAAAGGAGCTGTCCCTCTCTTCAGAGGGAGCTCCCAGAAGCGACTGGCTCTTTTCTGATCGCTGCAGAGTGAGGGTGTGACGGGCCAGCAAGGATGGGCAATAGTCCAGAAGGAGAGAGGAGAGACTGCCAGAGAGATGGAGCCCGAACCTGAACGCAGGATCAAAGGGCAACTGGGGAGCACTCGCTCTGGAGTTCTCAGTCGGCTGTGCCGCTGACTTACCAAATTTGCCTAAGCCCGTTTGTTGGTGTTTTCAGGTCCTAACTGATGCGGTGCCATTTTTCAAGTTCAGAATTGGATAAGAGTTGGAGATAGGGAGCCGCCAGCAGGTGCAAGCACTTCTGTGGGTCCAGTCCCTTTACTTCTGATTCTGTCTCTGTGTACGCTTATCACCAGTCAGGGGCTTGCCCTAGAAAACATCTCCCGACCCCTCTTGCTGGCCTGGCACCTGCACAGTAAGTCCTGGTCGGGCAGCCCGGGTGTCAGGAACCCTGGGCTCTGTCCCAACCCTGTCTGCTGTCTGGCTGTGGGACCTGGGCTGAGTTATGCCCACTCTCTGGGCCAAATTTGTGATTCATCCACCAGCCCATAGATTGTGAACTCCCCGAGGGAAAGGGCAATGTCCAACCCATGCATGTGGCCCCCAAGCCCAGGACAGGCCTGGCATACAGCAGGTGTCCATGGGGCTATTGACCAATGTGGGAGTGGCACCTTCCTGCTCTAACCTCCCAGGATCAGGGCCATTCATGATGCTGACAGGGACAGCTGCAATTCCTTCTGTCCACCCCAACAGCCTCCTGGAGGCCCTGGCCCGATGCTAGAGCAGCAGGAAATCTCACAGGAAGAGATTTCACATGGAGGCTTTGAGGCAGAGGCCTCAGTTCGCACACAGCCTCTCTCTGTTGAAGGTTCACTGAACCACAATTAGACTACAGGGTGAGGAAAATCCCCCCAAAGGCTCAACCCTTTACTCTCCGGCTGCAGCTGACCTGGGCAAGATTTGAAACTCTTTCCTTAGTTCATTGGTGTCTGTGGCAGGGCTGAGGGAGGAAGAGCAATGATGAGGAGCCCATGTTATAAGACAAAAATCAAAAAGAGAAATGAGTCTGGGCATAGTGGCTCACACCTGTAGTCCCAGCACTTTGGGAGGCCAAGGCAGGCAGGTCACTTGAGGTAAGGAGTTCGAGACCAGCCTGGCCAACATGGCAAAACCCTGTCTCTACTAAAAATACAAAAATTAGCCAGACATGGTGGTGAGCACCTGTAGTCCCAGCTACTCTGGAGGCTGAGGCAGGCGAATCACTTGAACCTAGGAGGCAAAGGTTGCAGTGAGCCGAGATCATGCCACTGCACTCCAGCCTGGAAGACAGAGGGAGACCCTGTCATAAAAAAAAAGAGAGAAAGAGAAGAAAGAAAGAAAGAGAGAAAGAGAAGAAAGAAAGAAAGAGAGAGAGAGAGAGGGAGGGAGGGAGGGAGGAAGGAAAGGGAGAAAACGAAAGAAAAAGAAGGAAAGAGAGAGAGAGAAGGAAGGAAGGAAGGAAGGAAGGAAGGAAGGAAGGAAGGAAGGAAGGAAGGAAGGAAG
>NW_012117376.1:11399254-11465130 GCF_000951035.1 Colobus angolensis palliatus
AGAGAAGGAAGGAAGGAAGGAAGGAAGGAAGGAAGGAAGGAAGGAAGGAAGGAAGGAAGGAAGGAAGGAAGGAAGGGAGGGAGGGAGGGAGGGAGGAAGGAAAAAAAAAGAAAGAAAAGAAATGGGCCGGGCATGGTGGCTCATGCCTGTAATCCCAGCACTTCGGGAAGCCGAGGCGGGAGGATCATGAGGTCAGGGGTTCAAGACCAGCCTGGCCAACATGGTGAAACCCCATCTCTACTAAAAGTACAAAAATTCGCTGCACACGGTGGCAGGTGCCTGTAATCCCAGCTACTCAGGAAGCTGAGGCAGGAGAATTGTTTGAACCTGGGAGGCAGAAGTTGCAGTGAGCTGAGATTGTGCCACTGTACTTCAGCCTGGGTGACAGGGTGAGACTCTGTCTCAAAAAAAGAAAATAAAAGAAACAAATCCATGGGGTTCAGCTAATGTTTATTCCTTAACAACAGCAGAGCCACTCCTTGGCCCTATTGGGTGGCATGAGCCGAACCTCAGATTGCTCAGAGGATGAGGACCTGTGTGTCTGTATTCATAGACAGGAGCAGAGAAGGCAGGGGTGGAGAGACCCACTTTCTCCCATGGGGAGAGGGTTTAGTCTAAAGAGAACTGGAGGTGGGTCAGTGGCTGAAAGCGACCCTGTTGTATGTGTAGGAAGTTTGTGAGGGGAGAGTAAATCTTGTGTAACATGTGAGGGTGGGCAGGGATGAAAATAGAGGAGGAAAATGAGGAAGTGGTGGATGATGATCAGGAAAAGTTAAGAGCCAGAACATAAAACGCTGAATTCCAAGTCAAGGATCTTGGCCTTCACTCCGTGGGCAGTGTACCTCACACCACACACCCCAGAGGAATTTTGGCAGTGTGCCCAGAGATACATGAAGCCATAACATGGGTACATGACATCATCCCTCTGTGTGGAAAATGCCCATTATTTTATATTTTATATTAAAAGAATCATGGATATATCACAGAGGGCAAAATATGCATGGCTTTGAAATATTAGATTGGAGAATTCAAAGAACCTATGAGCCTGTGGCTGGAGTAGACGAAGCCCTGTCTGGATGCAGACCTCTCAGTAACCTGGATGTCCCCGTGTCCTAATGCTATTAGCAGGAAGCCCCCAGTTTCTCCTTCCCAAACTTATCAAAGTGGAATCTCAGCCTCCTCCAATACTGGGAGGGAAGAAATTGGGGGTGGCGGGGGCTGTCCATGGTGCTAAAACTGGATTAATCCATTTCCACAGATGAGCTCTGACCTTAAAGTTTCTATTCTGTCTTCACCTTCTGGAAGCTAGATGAAGGAGGGCGGCTCGGGGAGACCCCAGGAAGCTGAGCACCCCAAGGGCTAAGGAAGTAATAATCCTCAGGGCAAGGTAGGGCTGGAGAGTAGAGAGAGGACCTAGAGGAACAAGATTAGGACAATTATCATGTGTAGCATTCACAGGTCCTAGGAAAAACATTTTCTTGAGTTTGGAGACTTTCTCTGCTTCCTAAGAACCATTCAGTGTTCTTGAAGTGAGCCCTGAAAATGGTCCCTTAGGAAAATAGTTCCAGGATCTCCTCTTTATGTGTGTGGGTGTGTATCTGTGTGTGTAGTTGCTTCTGTATGCATGTGTGTGGCTCACTGTGCATGTAATAGACTGTGTGTGTGATGGTGCACAGCTCATATTAAAACAACTGGCATCTCATAATTCAATTCCTCAAGAGGAAAAATCTAGGACAAATATTTAGCTGGTATTTTATCCCAATTCAAAAATGTGTACATCCTGAGTTGTCTCATCTCCACCCACAGCCCTGTAGTCACAACCACCCAGGTAGCATCTGCTAAGAAGAGAAAGCTCCAGTCTCCATGTGCAGGGGTGGGGGTGCCTGTCTTGGTGGAGGCTGAGGGGAAAGCCTGGAGCATTTCACAGTTCCAAGGAGATGGAAAGCCTGCAGCTCAGCACAGCCAACCTGGGCTTGCAGACATGGTCTCTAGCTAAACTTCTTGTCTGGCCCATCATGACTAAAGGGAAGGGGCCTGCACCCCTGGTGTCTATACCCATCCATCTTGGGCTGCTCTATTCCCCAGTCTTGCTGGGCCTTACAGGCCTGGGAACATCCAGCCTTCAGACATGGTGTTGGCCAACTCAGAACCTTGGCTGCAGGCAGAGCTGGGTTGGAATCTAGGCTCCACTACTTACCCATTGTGGGACTGAGGGCATGTTGTTTCAACTGCTGCACCTCATTTGCTGTTGACCCCAGTGAGTGCCTCAGTGTGGCTGCCACACAGTCAGCGCTCCCTCACTGTGGATCGCCCTCTCTGTCTCCCTAACAGGAGACATGACGGTCATTTGCTCATGTACATTTCTTCCTAAGTGATCTATTGACATGAAATTGGCCTTCAGCTTCTTCTTCTTTTTTTTTTTTTTTTTTTTTTTTTTTTTTTTTTTTTGAGACAGAATCTCACTCTATTCCCCTGGCTGGAGTCCAATGGTGTGATCTCAGCTCACTGCAACCTCTGCTTCCTGGGTTCAAGAGATTCTCCTGCCTCAGCCTCCTGAGTAGCTGGAATTCCAGGTGCCCACCACCACACCTGGCTAATTTTTGTATTTTTAGTAGAGATGGGGTTTCACCATGCTGGCCAGGCTGGTCTTGAACGCCTGATCTCAGGTGATCCACCCACCTCGGCCTCCCAAAATATTGGGATTACAGGTGTGAGCCACAGCGCCTGGCCTCAGCTTCTTATATATTTATCAATTTAGCCACCATTGGTACATAAACTGTTGTCCTCACAGTAAAATTTGTTAGCTACATTCCTTTGCATGTGTGATTTGGGCTTCTGTGCCTCTTCAGACTTCTCTCAACTCGGACAAATCCATCTGCTCATCTGCATGAACAAGCCCTCTTATCTTCCAGTGGGATGGATTTTCCAGCCTCTCCCAGAACACATACATTTGTAGATTTACAGCTCCTTTTCCCACTTCTGCTGCCTCTCTAGCTACTGCGTATTGAGGACTTGCTCTTGGCCAGGCATAGTACTGAATGCTTTGCCAAGATTATCTCTAAGAAATGGGCACCATTCTTATCCCCATTTTACAGATGTGAAAACCGAAGTTTAGAACAGTTGAATGATTAGCCCAAAGTCCCCCAAATACTGAGTGGTGGAGCCAGTCTTTGATTTTAGATTTTTCTGATTCTAGAGCCCACAATTTCTGCTTCCATTTTGTACCACAGAATGGAAACAGTCCTCCTCCAAATGTTCCATTGTCTCCTTCTCTTTGTCCTCTTCCTCCTCATCCTCTCCCGCCTCCTCCTTCTTTTCTTCTCACCCTCCTCTTCTTCCTCCCCATTCCTCTGTAAACCTCTTCTTTCTCTCTCTCTCTTCCCCAGATATTTGCCCCCAGCCCAGCACTGCCAAACCTCTGCAGCCAGGATGTTTAAGAGCTGAGATTCCATGTCACCTGCTAGGACAGCAAGGGGGATATGGCTTCAGAGATACCCCTACATTATGGGAGGGAGGAAGGCCAAGGCCTCCAGACTTACAACCCACCCTGAGGCCCCTCCCCTGACTTGGAGCTGTGTGCCTAGAAAAAGACACGTTGGTTTCTCCTTCACTTCTAGCAGCTCAGCGGAGGGACCATCCCTGTCCTCAGCATCCCATCGCTGCAGGTGTGTGGGTGACGATAACGCTGTTCCCAGGTTTACTTTCACACAGTGTGCCAAAGAGTTTCTTCTGGACCTCATGTGATCTCACAGCATCCTGGGAAGCAGAGATTATGCCCTTTGAATGGGGAAACTCAGGTCACACAGGAAGGTAGGAGCAGAACCAGCATTAGATTCCAGAGTGTCTCATTCCCAGGCCAGTGTCTGTAACAAAAGGGCAGGCCCAACCTGTGAGTTGGTCACGATGTCGGTTGTTTTAGTTTTTATTTCAGCACGAGTCTCACTGCCTGCTCTTCACAGCCGTGCGGGAGGGTGGGGCCAGAGCTGTCTGGATTCAGTTCAGGGCCCCAGCTCTGCCACTGGCTCCATGTATGTGACCTTGGGCACTGAGGCTCCTTTGCCCCAGTTTGCCACAGGTCTATTTTCTCATCTGTAAAATGGTCTTTCACGGGACCAGGGCACTGAGTTTGACTCTCCAGCAATCTGTGCTCAGAGCATCCCGTTCCCCAGGGGCTTCAGGGCTGGATGTGGCCTGCATGGCCACTTGGCTCTGCAGCAGCTGCTTCACTTCCTCAGCCAGGATTTTAATTCCTCCTGCTGGAAACTGGGTCCATGCATTTGGCCTGAATAAGTTGATTTGTCGAAATTACTATTTCCTGAGGCTGTTCACATCAGAAGCAGCAGGTGGTTCTTCCGTGTGCTTCAGAAAGCGCCCCAGAGTCCAACTGGGACAAATCCATCCCTCCAAAGCGACATCTCCTAGAAGGCAGCACTGAATTATGTCACATTATAACAGCATTTCACTCGGTTCCTGTGACCTTCATTTAGCCAGAGCCAGAATCTCCTGCTGAGATGCCCACTCCCCTGTCTGGAGACTTTTCCTGGCCTGCACCAGGCAGACTGCATCATAGCAGGTGGGACAGGGGTCAACAGCAAGGTGAGGCAGGGGCGGGCAGGGATAGGCCCCCTTGACAGAGAGGAGAAGGCGGGATTCAGAGGACCACATCCATGGGACAATTTGCTTCGCAGGGCCAGTCACCCACCATGGGTGGCCCTGGAGACTCCTGTCCCCTTCACCCATTCCCTTTCTCACTCACTCAGCAAACATTTCTTGGCCACTGATGTGCCGGGGTGACGTGCCAGGTTAAGGGGACACAGAGGTGGGGAAGAGCCTGCCTTTATCTCAGAGACTGACAGTCTGGAACAGGAGACAGAAACACTGCGTCAAGTAACAATAACAGACATCAGGGAACAGGAGGAGGGAGCAGTTAACTCGCTCCAGGGTTAGGGGGACAGGGGTGAGTCTCGGGGTGGCTGCCGCAAAGGGTGCTCTTTTTGAAGCACATGGAAGAACCACCTGCTGCTTCCAATGTGAGCAACCCCAGGAAATGGTAATTTCAACAGCTTGCCCTGAGTCAAGGGCCCAGTGCTGATAGTTTATCTGAGAGGGAATCTCTCTCAGATAAAATGTGGAAACAGAGCGACTAAGCCGGGAAAAGAGAAAAGTCAGTGAAGCGTGAACTAAGCAGTGGGTTACAGCGACGGCAGCTTTGGGGCTCAGTCCTGCTGGGGAGCCTCTGAGGCCTGCGTGGAAGAGGCCCCAGAGTCCACTCTCATGACTCAAGGGGCAGTGGGCCCTGTTCACCGCCTCTCAAGGCATTAACTCCTCCTGTCCCCTGTACTCCTAGCTGACACCTGCCACACAGACAAGCAAGTTCTCCAGGTGCCAGAGAAAGAGAGAAAGGGATACAGGCATTTGAGGTGGGAAGCTGTCAGCATGCTCACAACAGTCTGTAGCTGCAGAACTCAGGGAGCCAAGGGGAGGGGGACACCAACCACATCTGTTACAGCATCTTAGGAAAGCTGACATCTGAGCTGGGTTTGAAGGTGAGTAGGAGGTTTGCAGCTGGAGTGAGCAGCGGGAGTGGCTTATCTGGGCAGTACAAACAGTATGTGGGTGGGAGGGGAAGAAATGAAAGGAATGAAACAGATTGGCCCTCAACTAGAGAGGAGAGAGTCTGTCCTGAGATAAGGTTAAGAGTCCTCTTCCCGAGTTGGCTGAGAACAGGTTCAGGAGAGAAGGGAGTATTTGAGGAAGTCAGGTCGCTATTGGGAGTGAAGGAGTTGATGGTGGGACTAGGGGAGAGCTTAAGAAAGGTGGAGGATCTGAATAGTCCTTGAAGGGAAGGGAGGTCGGAGCAGATGACAGGGAGGTGGCAGAAACGATGGGTGATGCTGGAGCCTGCCAACGTTGGCAATCACCCCTTGGTGATGTTGCCAGTACTCACTGAGTGCAGTTTTCTCAGCAGCTTCCCGGCAGCTCAGGAGTTGAGAAAGCAGATGGTTGTATTGGCAAGTGGCTGGGGGTTGGTAAGGCAGGTAGGCGAGAGGAGAATGTCAGCCACCTGCAGGCACAGAATTCCTCGGGGGAGGTTTCACTGGCTTCCCATTGCCTTCCTACCCTGGGAGCTGGGAGAAGAATGGAGAAGGGTTGAAAAGACCAGGGCTGGGGGTTTCAGTGCCTGGGCTCTCATCCAAGCTCTGCTGCTCCCTTTCTGTGTGACCCTGGGCAAGCCACCTCCCCTTGCGGGACCTCTCTTTCTACACCTATTAACTCAGGTCTTCTCATCCTCAGCACTACTGACATTGCAAGCCGGACAATTTCTTGTTGGGGGAAGGGGGGCTGTCCCATGCATTACAGAATATTTAGCAGCATGGCTGGCCTCTACCCACTAGATGCCAGTAGCATAACCACATTGTGGTAACCAAATGGCCACTGGGAAGCAAAATTGCCCCCATTAAGCACTGTATTAATCAGAATAACAATAATATAATTGGAATAATAATGTAAGTGGAATAATAATGATAAGATCTATCCAGCCAACCCACAAGAAGAAAGGTTGTCCTGAGGATCACAGAATATCATGGAAGTTGAGGTGGGGAGAAAGCCTTTGCAGCTCATTACAGCAGCTTGGATGTAAGCAGGCATCTAACACAAGCTCTCTTCACTTTCCCCGCCTATAAAGGACATAGGTTAGAAGCTGAGCTGGACCTAGAACCCAGGCATCCTGATTCCCAGCTCCAGGCTTTGGCCTTTCCACAAGGCATGCTGGGAGGATGCCACATCCTCATCTTCGCCATCTTTGCACAGAAACTGAGACTTTCCAAGACAGATCTGAAAGAGGCAGAGGTGAAGAGAAAGGCCAAGAGGAGAACAAGGGGGAGGCCAAATCTTCATCTCAAATCTGATTGAGATGGAGGCAGCAAGGAGGCCAAATGCCAGGGTGGAAAGTATGTGAATAGGGACTATTCAGGAGACAGAGACCACACCAGTAACCTGAACATGGAAAATGTAATGTAAAGAACTGCTCATGAGGCCAGGCGTGGTTGCTCACACCTGTAATCCCAGCACTTTGGGAGGCTGAGCCAGGCAGATCGCTTGAGGTCAGGAGTATGAGACCAGCCTGGCCAACATGATGAAACCCCATTTCCACCAAAAAATACAAAAATTAGCTGGGCGTGGTGGTGTGCACCCATAGTCCCAGCTACTCAGGAGGCTGAGGCAGAAAAATCACTTGAACTGGGGAGTTGGAGGTTACAGTAACCCAAGATCGCATCACTGCACTCCAGCCTGGACAACAGAGCGAGACTCCATGTCAAAAACAAAACAAAACAAAACAAAATAAAAAAGGTTCATTAGTCAAAGGGGGTTAACTACTAACAGGGATAAAAAAGGACTCTCGAACACAGAAATGACAAGTAGAGGGGAATTTTACTACTTCTGGCAATGACTACGGGTGTGGCTGTGGTCTGTAAAAGTGGCTGCCAGTTGAGGAGAGCCTAGCCTGGGAGTGTAGCAGAGCTGGTCGCTGATGGCTGCTGAGGGGAGTGCCACTGGGTAGTTCCCACACCAAACAAAACAGAGGGAGGTCCAAAACCAGAAAAGAAATGTCATTCGGCCAGGCACAGTGGCTCACACCTGTAATCCCAACACTTTGGGAGACTGAGGCGGGTGGATCACCTGAGGTCAGGAGTTCAAGACCAGTCTGACTGACATGGTGAACTCCTGTCTCTACTAAAAATACAAAAATTAGCTGGGCGTGGTGGTGTGTGCCTGTGGTCCCACTGGGGGGACACTGGTGTGCTACTGGGGAGGTGCAGACAGGAGAATTGCTTGAACCTGAGAGGCAGAGGTTGCAGTGAGCCAAGATCATGCCACTGCACTCCATCCTGGGCAACAGAGAGAGACTCCATCTCAAAAAACAAAACAAACAGAAAAAAAAAAAACAAATACCATCTGTTTCTATTGCCTTGCAATACCCCTCCACTGCCCTCTATTGACAGAGATTAACATTGCACCAGCCTGCAAACAAATGTTTATAGGGTCCAGCTCCAGTAACACAAAGCAGGACACAGAAGGGTGGACTTGAGAAACAATCGGTGGAACCATCCCAGTTCTTGCCTTTGACTAATCAGCTTCCATATATATCTTCTACGCACTTTTAAACTTCCATTCACAACAAGGCAACTCTGTGTTTCCACGTAAGGAGATGCAGTTGTCCCTTGTACACATAAGGAAGTTCTCACCCTTGCCTCAAAATAAGGAGATACATAGTTCCAACATCATTTACCCCTTGCTAGCTGTATGAACTACTCCTCAAAATCAGCACAGTCACACTGAATATTCTGTTTCCTAAAGGCCATATGGTAAAGTTAACCTCCAATAACTGGTACATAAATAACAATGGGGAGAACACATGGACACAAAGAAGGGAACAACAGACACCCAGGCCTGCTTGAGGGTGGAGGCTGGGAGGAGGGTAAGGACCAAAAAAACTACCTATTGGGTACCATGCTTATTACCTGGGTGACAAAATAATCTGTACAGCAAATCCCTGCCACACACAATTTACCCATGTAACAAACCTGCGCATGTATTCCCTGAACCTGAAATAATGGTTGGAAAGAAAAATAGGTCAGGCGCGGTGGCTCACACCTGTAATCCCAGCACTTTGGGAGGCCAAGGCGGGTGGATCACAAGGTCAGGAGATCGAGACCATCCTGGCTAACACAGTGAAAGCCCGTCTTTACTAAAAATACAAAACATTCGCCAGGCGTGGTGGCGGGTGCCTATAGTCCCAGCTACTCGGGAGGCTGAGGATGGAGAATCACTTGAACCTGGGAGGCAGAGGTTGCAGAGAGCCGAGATTGCACCATTGCACTCCAGCCTGGGTGACAGAGCAAGACTCTGTCTCAAAATAAAAAAAAGAAAGAAAAAGAAAAAGAATAATACCAACAGGAAGAAGGAGAGAAAAGGAAACAATTAACATAGTCATAACTGTATACACATAACAAGAAATGAGAAAATATGCAAAGCTACTCTAGTCCTCATTTCTGTAACTGACCACAAGGCCATAATTTATATCCACTACTCATTCCAAATTTCCACTACCCTCAACCAGAACCTCAGCTAGTTGGGGTTTTTTTACCGGGAAGAGTGAGTCAAAACATCATTCTTGAATGATATGAGCCCTCAATTATCCTGCCTTTTTTGGATTGCTGAAGTTTCCCATTAACCTTTACAGTTGGGCATGGAAGTACTAAGAGGCACCCCCGCAGAATCCCCTGAGTTCCAGACATAGCCCGCCTGTCCCCATTGTGTAGAAGCAATCAAATTTTTCCTTGGAAACCAGGATCAATCATTCCATCCAATAGAGTAACCCTTTTATCCGCCCGTTTGATAGGTGATGTAAGGACCCCAAATGGCTAGAGGGAGTCTCATCCTTCCATTCATTGGAACCAGTGTTGTGTCCTCTGGGATTCCCCCCATCCTTGCCTTAGGAACAAAGATATCTGAGCCAGCAGAGCTCAAATTTACAAAGACAAGAAGCAAACATTCTCCAAGTGGGTGATTAAGAATAATAACGAGAGGAGCCTGTACCAGTTTTCATTTATTGCTTCTGAGTTCCAGATCCAACCCTCATGGCCTGCTTGTGAAACTAGAACATTTTCTCTTGCAAGCTGGCATGGTGTTGATTTTGTCAATAGATGGCACTGACAGGATGTTGGACACTCTGATTCCAGAGTACTTGGCTTCTTCTTGCATTCAGTGGTGTGCAGGACACTCAGTAGAGCACACTGCTGGTGATAGCAGCAGCCCTCCCATATCTGGGTTCCCAAAGGCAGGGTCTATAGAAGCCCCAGCTGACTTCCACTTATCTTCCCAAAAATGGTTTCCTATCCTCCCCCCGCAAATACTCTGAGAAACTTCTTGGCAGCCAGTGCTCCAGCTGGCTTCCCAGCAAGTTCAACAGAAACCCTCACAGGCAGCTTCTGAATTTCATCAGCATCTCAGCAGCCGTGTCCACTAACCTTGGCCCACCATGAGACCATCTCTGGACTGAAATTCCAGTGAAATTTTCTGCCATCCAATAGGCTGCAATTGTACCTTCCTCAAGGGCCTGAATCCCTGCTGTGGAGAGGATCCTCTCTTCCTTCTAAGTTTTGGGCCTTGTACATTCTCCTTCACTTTAGTGGTATTCTTTAGAGTTCTCTTTCATTCCCCCTTAGTTAATTTCATATGTTTTCTGTATCTTGATTGAAAACTGACTGACATAGAACCACTCCCACTTCCACCCCTGATTAATGGACCCATGTATTCTAACAATGAGGGAGGTAGCACTATACAATGGTGTCTGATTCAAAGCATGTATCACATCCTTTCAGGGAATGTCTCCCAAGTGGTGCCACACCTGAGCCTTCAGTAAGCCATTCCATCTTTTAATTAGACCATTCACTTCCAGGCGATGAGTGATGTGGTAAGACCAGTTAATTCCATGGGAATGAGCCCACTTCTGCATTTCCTTTGTTGTGAAATGAGTTCACTGGGAAGAGGCAATTCTGTATACTATACCATGATGGTGGCTGAGACATTCTATGAGTACACAGATGGTGGCAGGGACAAAAGAATCACAGGCAGGGACATAAAATCTATCCCCAGATAATGATCCTATTTCAATAAGGAAGAATCTATCCCCCTACATGATGGGAGAAGTACAATGAAATCAAGATGAAACCTGGTAGATGACCAGTCTATCCAGGGAATGGTGCCATACTGTGGGCTCATGTTGGTCTCTTCCGTTGGAAGACTGAGCACCCAGCAGTGGCAGTGTCCAAAGAAGTCCTCAGGAAGGGGATGTTCATGTTTTGAAGCCCAAGGATATCTTCCATCCCTGCCACTACAGCCACTTTACTCATGGACCCACTGAACAAACATAGGGACTGAGGAATAAAGAGGTTAACTGATCATCACAAAGCATGTCATATTGCTCACCTACTTACTGAAAGCCTCCACCACAGTGGATGCCCTTTAGCAAACATTCACATGGGACACAAATCTTCACAGTCTATGCCCATTCTGAGAAGCCCATCCACATGACTGTTCTGAAGAATTTCCCCTCATCAATCTTCCAATCCTGTTTCTTCCAAGTCTCTGACCATCCAGCCAAACCATACCATTAACAACTGCTCATAAATCAGTGTAGAGCCATACTTCTGGTCATCTCTTATTCCAGAATGGACAACCAAATATACTGCTTAAAAGATTTTCCCCCACCACTTTGTATTTCAAGGTCACCCCAATGGGGCTGTATACCTCAGTCTTCTGTTTTGGGTGGTGTATCAGACAGCACCATCTGTAAACCAGGTTTGAGTTTTCATTGTTCAGCAACTGGTCATAAGGAGCTCCCCAAGAAGCCATAGGCATGATTTGAGAGGGTGACAAGGCAATGAACCAGGAGTTGGTGTTAAAGGAGTTTGAACTACTAATTCATACAACTTACTCACACCTTCCAGACTTGCCCAAGTGAGGTCTCTTTAATATCATTCTCATGAGATGATAGATTGCTGCCACACAAAGCTAACCTTATAGCTAGTTGTGTCAATAGAATCTTAATTAGCAATCTTAGGCTGCATGGTCACTTGATGTCCCAGTTAGGCATCCAGTCTCTACCACAGTCTAGTAGCAAGCTAGAAGCTGTTTCTCGGGCGGGGGGGTGGGGGGGGAAGTGGTGTCTGAATAAACAGGAATAGATTTACTTTAGAATCCTGCAAGTTTGCATTGTGATTCCCCTTTAGGGGCTTAACTGTGATTCCATACAGCATCCCTACCTGCTATGGACAATTTGAGAATCACTGGATCTACTGGATCATCCACGTTGTAGAAAACCTTTTTCTGAAGCCTTAATTTGCTGCAGAACCTCCTTGACTCAAGACTGGAAGCCTGATGGAGATTTTTGCTCATGAGTCAAAGTTACACACTCAAATGTGACATATGTTGCCTTTAAAATCCAAAATGCCTACCAAGTGCTATGCCTCTTTTTTAGCAGTAGGTAATGTGCAGCAACTTGACTTTCACCTTGGAGAGACATCTCAACATGTTCCAGACCACTGAACCTCAGAAACTACTGAGACGGCAGACCTCTGAAATTTTGTGGGATTTATTTCCCACTCTGTCATTCACATATGTTGTACTTGCTACTTCCTGTTCATCAGGTATAATCAGTTCATCATCAATGTAGTACACCAGTGCAATGCTTTGTAGAATGTCAAAATGATCATATTATCTGTAGTCTAAATAATAGGAGAAAGCAAGAGAAATTGACTTGGCCCTGAGGCAAGATTGTGAATGTGTACTGTTGGCCCTTCCAGGTAAAAGCAAACTGTTTTTGATGGTCCTCACCAATTGGTACAGAGAAAAATTCAGTAGATGGGTCAACAGCTACATACCAAAGTGGTATACTGAGTCGCTCCAGTAAAGATGCTCTATCTGGGGCAGCTGCTGCAACTGGAGTTAACACCTAATGAAATATACAATAACATAGTCATTCTCCAAAACCCTTCCAACCTCTGCATAGGTCAAATAGGCAATTTAAATGGTGATGAGATAGGAATCACCACCCCTGCATATTTCAAAGCTTTATTAATCTCTGAAATTTCCCCAGGGATATGGAAGTGCTTCCAGTTTGCTATCATGGCAAAGAGAGGAAGTTCCAGAAACTTCTATTTAGGTGCCTTCTTCCATGATGGACCTCATTCCATAAGTCAAAGACCCAAAATAGGGTCTCTTCCAGTGAGAGTCTGCCAATTTCACTTATACATTCAGAAACTGGGGGAATGACCAACTGAACACATTTGGGCTAAATATCTATCATCTAATGATCTAAGGTCAAGACTTTGAATGTGGACCCCAGTGGCATTTTGCATCCCCAGGAATTATCATAAATTCAGAGTCATGTCTAGTAATCCCCCAAAGGTCTGGGTACTTTCTTTCCCCAAATGCAGGCATTCTAGTAAGTGGCCACAGGTCCCCTTGGAGAAGGCTTTGAGGAAGTTTTTTTTAATTCTTTTTATTTCAAATGTTTTGGGGGCACAAGTAGTTTTTGGTTACATAGATAAGTTCCTTAGTGGTGATTTCTAAGATTTGTGCACCCATCACCCAAGTAGTGCACACATACCCACTATGTAGTCTTTTATCCCTTGCACCCCGCAAACCTTCCCCCACTGAGTCCCCAAAGTCCATTATATCATTCTTGTGCCTTTGTATCCTCATAGTTTAGCTCCCACTTATAAGTGAGAACATACAATATTTGGTTTTCCATTCCTGAGTTACTTCACTTAGAATAAGGGAGGCTTGGAGGAAGATTTATGGTATATACTTATAGCACTACTGCAAGAATCTTCTTCAAAGGATCTGACATCCTCTTAAATCAAAAGCTCTGATCTGTGAATTGCTTTAGGTCTAGAAACTGGATGAGAAACCACAACTCCAACATAGTCATTCAAGTCAGGTTTTGGGCACCAGTGCTAGAGTTTTGTTTGTTCATTTGTTTTTCTGTTACACAGATCAAGCAGTGCTTTAGTAGGCTATCTGTCCATTTCCTTTCTGGAGACAAAGTGGTCAATTAGTCACCACCAAAGATCCCTATGGGCCAAGGCATTCTAATTACAGGTACATCCCTGCTGCCCTTTATGGTACATCACCCATATTGTCTTTGGCAATTAAGCAATCCCACTTAGTCTCTACTGCTCCAGGAGGCTATCATACCCATGAAATCAAGAAGTTCATAGGAATGATAGCATAATCTATGGTAATAACTGGACTATGAAGGTGAACATCCACAGAGTTTCTTAAGGATGAAAGTTCACCTTTCAATAATGTATTTCTCAGTGCCTTAGTTAAGAAGGTGTCTTCTGAGAATTTTCATGGAACATAGTTTGGGGGAATGGTTTCACTCCAACATCCTATCTCCTTAAGCCTTTGGATTCTCTCTTCCACATTATGCCATGGAACCTCTGGCATTTCAATTTCATTAAATGTAAGCCACCTTCAAGTCCAAGTTTCAGTCAACCAACTGAGTAAACTATTAGAGCCAACTTCAGCTGCACAACTTAACACATTAAATACCAAATTCACATCCATGAATTCAGAATTATTATCTCCCACCCTTAGAATCAGCTCTCATATATATTCCCTGAATTATGTAAAATCTTGCCATTAGCAAAATCTTGCCTTTCTTCTGTTGCATTGCCTCCTTCTGCATCACAGTGAGTACCTGTCCCCTTGGAGCATGCTGAGATTTGACCCTGGTTATGGATCTAGTGGTAACAAAGGGTGCTTGTGGCATCTCCTGAGGATAATGGTCATGCTCTCTCAAGGCATCTGCCCCATATGAGGTTATCACCACGTTTTCAAACAAAGGAGAACTAACCTCCCCAGATACAAGAGGGGAAGATATTTCCATTGGCAAGGGGGGCTCAGGGGGCCTCAGGGAATCAGGATTCTCCATTTCATCTGAGTCCAACCAGATGTCCCTATTCCAAGTTTCAAGATCACATTCTTCCCTAATTTATACCCAAACTTTCACATGAAAAACTTGTGATGCTATAAATTTAACTGACATTTAAATTCTGCCACCCATACAATTAAATTTTATGTTTGGTTTTCAGCAATATCAGCCCTGTGGCTACATGAAATATGGGATTCTTTTACGGATGACATGGAAACTCTGTGGTCCTCAAACTATGATTTCAGCTGAGAATTAAATAACCTCGACTTGTCTTTTTTTTTTCTAGTAAGTGCTCCAGTGCATGCAAGATTCATCCCACACCACAGTCCTTGCAGGCATCATTACTGGTGTAATCATGGTCAGGTGCAGGAGTCACTTGAGTTCCCAAGACACTTGCTCCAGTTGGCATTGCACCAAAATCCACCACAGGTGATAGCATCGTTATGATGCTGTTATGCTGTAGATTACAAGCATCCCATTCCCACTGGCAAGGAACTCAGCATTGTGCTCAACCCCAAAGGCACAATGAAACCTACCAAAATCTCATCTTTGCGGGTCTGTCACCTGGGACCATTCCTGCTCTCGATTCCTTATCAGTTAGGATCCGGTCAGGAGACAGAGCTCACACCCATAATCTGAACATGGAAATTTTAATATAAAGAATTATTATCTAACAAAGGATAGTTAATTACTAAAAAGGGTAAAAGAACACTCTATGAGACTCAGAAGCAGCAAATGCAAAAAAGTAGCTACTGTGTCTAGGCTGAAGGAAAGTGAATAATGAAGGCATTAGGGCCTCAAAAGGTCCTCCCCCTGACACAGACCTCCTCTATGAGGGAGTGATGACCACGAGAACATGCAGCCGCCAGTGGCTAAGAAACCTGCCAGGGAAAGTAAGCTGGCTCAATCTGTGGACATGGCCATCTTTGTGGGAACCTGATCCCACATAGGTGCAGGCTGGTGTCAAGTTTGAGTAGGGCTGGTCTATAGAATCAACGTCCAGGTGGAGAGAGTGAAGCCTGACTGTTCTTTTCTGTTATGCAGAAAAGACGTTTGGAGCTGGTCCACACAGGCCACTGAGGTAATAGCACTGGGCCTTGGTTCCTGTGCTGAGGAAACAAAAATATGGAAGGAGGACCAGAACCTGGAAGGGAAGTGCCTTCCCGCTGCTATCACCTTACAGTGTCCCTCTAGCACCCCCTCCTGACAAAACCTAATATACCTCCAGCTGGCACAAGAGAACCACTCACAGGGTCCAGCTCCAGTATTACAAATCAGGGCAATGAAGGATGTATTTGCAGCTCAGAGACAATAAATTAATAACTGTCATGGGGGAGAGAGGCAGACATGGAAGGGAGCAAAGGGTTGATTGGGTAAGAGGCTAGAAGGGGAAGAGTTTCTATGCCTTTTTTAGTGAAAGGAGCATGCATGGGCTGGAGCCCTGGGGAGCAATCCCCGCCCTCTTCAAAGAGAGAATGCAGTCACAGAATAAACACAGCTCAAGAAAGCTACATTGTTCCACTTTCAAACCAATAGAAAATAAAATTCCTGGACAGGTTCCCTCTTCCCACTCCTGGGAGTAAGTAGGGAGTGGGTTGAGATACATTTCATTTTTCTTGAAAAGGCTTTCTCAGCTCCTGCTGACTCAGGCCACCTCCACCCTCTGTAGATTCAAGACATTAAATTGTCCAGTCACTGGCTTTTACTGCAGGCCTACTAGATGCCCAGCCTTGAGCCCTGTTTGACTGTGGGCCTCAGCTAAGCCTGTTTGTGGCTGTGGCTGAGCCTAGCTCTAGTGAGTGTTGAGAGGGCAGACTGGTTCATGGACAAGAGAAACTTACGGCAGACAATGTGTTTCAGGTTTAGATCTGCCAGTATTTCTCCAGTGATTACAAGAGCAATGGTTTGGAGTTAAGCGACATGGCTTCTAACCCTGTCTTGGCTCTCTTCTAGCTGTGTAGCCTTAGGCAGTTCACCTCACCTCTCTGAGCCTGTTTCCTCGTATATCAAATGGTTTTGGTAACATCTATCTCTCAGGATTTCTGGGAAGATTAGAGACAATGTCCACATTAGGTATAATGCAAGGACCTGCCAAAGTAGGTACAGAGGCCCATCAGACCAAAGCTCAGACTATACCCAAGGTTTCATCAGGCTCAGAAAGCAGATACTTAGGCCAGTAGCCTGGGCACTAATGAGCAATGCCAGCCCTATTGTCTCTGAGGGACGTTGAGCCCAGTGCTCTTCAAACGGGGATGCATTAAGAGAATAAATACAGCCCAAGAGAGCCACATTATTCACTTTGAAATCAGCAGAAAATGACATTTCTGGTCAGGGTCCCTCTTCCCACCCCAGGGAGAGAGTAGGAGGTGAGCTTAGATGAGTTTCCTTTTTCTTGAAAGGAGTTCTCAGCTCCTGCGCTCCTGCTGACTCAGGCCACCCTCACCATGAGAATTCAGCAGGCCAGGATGACCGGGCAGTGTTTCATGCTGGCTTGCCGCCTGCCAGCCCTGGGCCTGGAGAGGCTGTTGATGGTGAGGTTCAGTGGAGGTGAGCCCAGCTAGAGCAGACTTGGGAGAACAGCCTGGCTGAGGGTTGAGAGCAGCCTCAAACAGCTGGTGTGGTGCAGGCATAGACTAACTGTTGTTGCTGAGTTTGCATGAGCACTGGCTTTGGAGTCAGTCCCAAGTTCTAGTCCACAGACTGAATCTTTTCTAGCTCTGACATTGAGAGTTCTGCCCTCAGTTCTCTGAGCTTCAGCTTTCTTGCCTGCTAAATGGGCTTGGTGATACCCAACTCTCAGGATGCTGGGGAGATTGGGAACAATGTCTGTATTAGGTACAATGCACAGCAGTCACTATTATGATCACCAGGACCAGCCAGGGTTGGGGTGCAGGCCCGTCAGACTAAAGTCAGTGTAAAGCCACCAGCCTCAGAAACCAGATGCTTAGGCCAATGGCCTGGGCCTCCCGAGCAATGTCAGCCCCATTGTCTGAGGGATGTTGAACCTGATGCTGTCCTATTTAGAATGAGCTCCTAGAAAGCACCTAGTTCTGCCTCCTCATGGACAGTTCAGGAGACTGAGCCTCAGGTGTTTGCTCAATGCCACACAGCATGGTGGCAGCTGAGCCAGCACTGGAATCCAGCCTCATGACATCAAGCCATATGGTCATCCAAGGGCTAAAAATGATGTACTTAAGAGTATAGGCTTTGGAGCCAGACAGACCTGAGCTCCAGCCCCAGCTCTGCAACTTTCATTCATTCAACAAATACTCATTGAGTTCTTGTCATGTGCCAGGCACATGCCCAGTGCAAGGGACACGGAAGGACAAGACCTACATGGCCCTGGCCTCTCGATACTCACAGTCTGGTGGGAACAAATACCCAGTGAATGAACAAGCTCATCATCCACTGTGAGAAAGCAATGAGGGGCACAGGATGGGCCCTGAAAGAGACAGGGGCAGTGGGTGCTGGAGGGCCACTCAGGGTATTCGGGGAGGGCATCTCAGGAAGGGGACATCTGATCTGGGGACTGGACACCAGGCAGGAGCCAGGTACGTGGGACTGGAGAAATGTGTCCACGCAAAGAGCTCAGAATGACCGGGGAAGAAGAGCCTGGAGTGCGCAGGAGTGTGCAGGAGGGATGTGGACAGAGAGGGTGGAGCCAGGACATGTGGGCCTCAGAGGTCACGGTCAGGAGTGCAGAGCTCATGCACACAGCAGCAGGAGGCACTGGAGGGTCTGAGTAGGTGAGTGACGGGATCTGCCCTGCTTTTTCAAAGGATCACACTGGTTGCTGTTGTTTGTGTGACCTTGTTGTCTCTCTGACCTGGGGCAAGTTGCTTAAGCTCTCTAAGCCTCAGTCTCCTTATCTGTAAAATGGCGATGATCACAGTATCCACCTCACAGGTGGAACTGGAGACTGACATATGACAGTCTACGGAGAGCACTGGGCAGTGTGCATTTCAGTGCCGAATAAAGCTTTGCTTTCTCACATCCCCACATCCAAAGCCTTCATCCTCTACCAACTGGCCATTCATTGCCTAACTTGAACCTGTTGATCCTGCCTATGCAATGACTCCATTATTTCTGCACTGCCTTTACCCATGGGGGTGTTGAGGCCAAAGCTCATTAAGCTCTTGTCCATCAGAAGTCAGCAGGGGGAGGCCCCTGGAGCCCAGGGAGAGAGAGTGTCCAGGTCCCACTCCCAATGAGGGCCTTGCAAATGGCCTTGGCATCCATCAGTGACACAGCTCCATCTCCTGGGTGCCTGGAATATATAATGCATCCCAATCAGGGACCAGCAGAGAGGTCGTAGAAGTAATCATTGCTTTCACTGACTCCTACAGCCAGATTTATTATGGCATAAAGAAACAACTTAGCTTCTGGCAGTAACAGGCAGCCGGCCTATCTGCACTTGTAGAAATCTTATTTGCTGGCCGGGCGCGGTGGCTCAAGCCTGTAATCCCAGCACTTTGGGAGGCCGAGGCGGGCGGATCACGAGGTCAGGAGATCGAGACCATCCTGGCCAACACGGTGAAACCCTGTCTCTACTAAAAAATACAAAAAACTAGCCAGGCGAGGTGGCGGGCGCCTGTAGTCCCAGCTACTCCGGAGGCTGAGGCAGGAGAATGGCGTAAACCCAGGAGGCGGAGCTTGCAGTGAGCTGAGATCCGGCCACTGCACTCCAGCCTGGGCGACAGAGCGAGACTCCATCTCAAAAAAAAAAAAAAGAAAAGAAAAGAAATCTTATTTGCTGGGGCCTGGATGGGTGGAGGTTTCTACCCACACCTGCTTGGCCAGAGGCCCTGGACAGAACCCGGCTGGACCATTCATCTTCCTGTGCTCCAGGCCACCTTGTCCAAGAGGCCACCACCTCTGACACATTTCACAGCATTTGGGAAGTAGTGCTTAGGCCACAAATTATACATCTGGCATTGCACTGAGGAGATCCTTGGGCTGCTGACCCCAGGAAAGCCACAGAGCAGAGCAGGTAAAGGCCCAGGTGTGGAGTCAGCCTAAACATGGGTTCAAGTCCCTGCTCTGCCATATGTTGGCCAGGTGACCTTGGGTGAGTAAACTCACTTCCCTGAGCCTCCGTGTCTCATCTCTAAACTGAAGGGGTAGGAATCCCCACTTTAAACAGCTGCTGTATGGAGTAAGGAAGAGATAAAGGCTGTAGGGCACACAACACAGGAATAGGCACTAAATGAAAGGTGACCGTCACCATTTTCATTATCCAGGGGCTTCAGTATTACAGTGTGAGATGCCCTTTATTGAGGGCCAATTACGTCACCAGGAACTATGCTGGCTCCTTTTAAAATATTTTGTCCCTAGACCTCACAACCAATCCTGCAGATAGGTCTTGTTATGTTTATTGCAGGGTTGTTAGGGGATTGTGCAAGGTCACCCGACTGTGGGGTATGGAGCTGGGGATGGGACCTTGTCCTGTGGGTTCTGGAGCTGGTGCTCCTTCTAATACACAGCTCACCTCCCCAGTTCCTCTGAGAGGCCAGATGCCCCTGGTCAGTCGGGCAGGCAAGTCCAACCTCTCCTTCCTTCCCTCCTTCGTGCCAACATTTCCAGGGCACTAGCTCCCAGACAAGCCCCTTACTGGGCAATGGACACAAGATGGCACAGAAACACTTCCTGCCCTTGAGGAGCCAGCACCGAACAGAGCAAAGGGCCAAGCCGCATCCAGACTGCTCCACACGCGTGTCAGCGAAAGCTAACTGTGTATGTAACAAGGGATTCCAACAGACCGTCTTCAGAGAAAGAACCATTTATCATCTCTCCCAGTTCTAGGGGCTCATTGGGCAGTGTCTTCTAAGCTTAGCCATGGGGCTACACTTACCTGACAGGTCAGCTAGACTAGAAGGTCCAGGACAGCCTCACTCACAGCCTGGGAGTTGATACTGACTGTTCATGGCATGCGCTGGTTCTCCTCTGTGTGCCCTCAAATCATCCGGTAGGTGAGACAGCTTCCCTTGTATAGCAGAGTTCCAGAAGAGCGAAAGCAAAAACCGCAAGGCCTCATGAGACCTGGGATCCACAACTCACATGCTATTGGGCAAAGCAAGTCATATTCTATCACTGGGCCAGTACCCATGACACACATTTGTGATCCATCACGTAAGGCTCAGAGGTCAGCTCAGAATGAGGATGAGGGGTCAGTCTGTGCCCTAGTCAAGTGCGATCCTAACTGGCCAATTAATTTTTAACTCAGATTAAAGTACGCTGAATTGTGAGGTCATTAGAATGGGTTGTATCCTCTGACCAATGGAGAAGCTGAGGCACACAGGGTCAGCCAGTGTGCAAATAGAATGAGTACATCATAGAGTCAGCCTTCATATGAAGAAACTGAGGCCCAGAAACAGGAATTGTCTTGTCCAAGGTCAGGCAGCAAGTCTGTGACAGAGCCAGGAGTGACCCGGGTCCCTACCAGCCAGCCTGCTCCTCCTCCCTCTCTACCCCATGACGAGGCTGGGGCTGGGAATGGGCTGGGCTGGGGCAATGGGACGGTCATCCTCAGCAGGGCTGTGTCTCCTCTGCCCCCATCTCTGCCATGTTTGTAAAGTGAGCCCTTTCAATGTGCCTGGCACTGCATAAGGCACTTAATCATTACCTCATCTGATCCAAACAGGACTGTCTCCACTTTACAGATGATAAAGTAGGCCCCAGAGAGGGCACTAACTCACCCAGGGTCTCGCAGCTGCTGGGCCCATCTGCCTGACACCACAGCCTGAGCCTCCCATTCTGCCCCAGAAAGAGCTCAACCTGATCCAGGGCCCCCAGTGGGGTGAGAGGCAGCTCTGTGGCCCTCAGGGGTCTCAGGTTGATATACCCTACCTGAGGAACTGCTTCAGAGGCCTGGGTGGGGGCAGCAATGGCCAGGGTCCCTTGGAACCAACTCTGAAAGTGAAAGGACCCTGAGTGATGTCCTGGTCCACACTCCCACCATTTTACAAACAGAAAAACCAGGACTGGATCAGAACCCAGGCCTCTCCAGGACTCTCCCACTGCACTGGAGGCTGGGGGCAGGCGAGCAGGCCCCGTCAGGCTGGTGAGACACACACAGGGCTGCTCTGTGGCATTCAGGGAGCACGTTTATTTACAAAGCACTTTACAAACATCAGCTTAGGCCTCCCCACAGCCCCCTGCGAGGTAGGTCAGTAGTCATATCTACAGTTTACAGATGGGGAAATTGAGGCACAGAATGGGGGTGTGGCCTGCCCCATGTTAAAGAGACCTTCCCAACCACCCATCCAAAAATAACAAAAGAAACAAAAAAGCACTGGTCCTCCTTCCTCTGAACTCCAGAGGGCATGACCAGCCCTGCTCTAACACTGCCCCTCCCCACAAAGGGCAGCCTGACCAGGAGCCACAGGGGCCTCAACCCCAGGGGCTGTTGTTCAGCCTTGCAGATTGTCACTGGCCCAAGCTGAGCAGGACAGGCCAGTGAGGCCTGAAGATGAAAGGAAGAGGGGGGCAAGGTGACTTCATTCTGCAACAGTGGGTCAGGCAGGGAAGGAGCCCACCGTGGGGCCCAGCAGGAATGGGCAGATCCTGGTTCAGGGAAGCTCAGAGCACATACCAGGGAAGCAGAAGTGGGGAGGGATAGTGAGCAAAATATCCCAGGGGCTGCAGGGGGCAGTGGGGAGGAGGGCACTGCAGTTCCCCTGGGGAGGACAGTCAGTGTACCCCACTGGCTGTTCAGAACAGAGTCCTGCCTCCCCAGGACCCTCAGAGGCTGTGCCAGATGGAATCCTAGATGCCAAGCCCCAGTACACCCTCTACCCACATGCAGAGGGGGCAGGCTGAGTGGGAATCTTGGCCTGGGATACTCTCTGCAGGGCCTCACTCATCCCTGCCAAAGGCCAGGATGGTGCCAAGGGGCTTGGCTTGAGTACCCCAGAGCCGGCCAGCCTGGGCCCTTGTCACTCTGCCAGGCAGTGCCAGGCCTCTCAGCACAGGCCTGCAGGACCCTATGGAGGTGGGGCTGGGCTGCAGACTTGCTACGCTCCTCCTTGGCCTATGACCTGCCCATGGGACAGTGGAAGGGGCAGCAAGATGGCCCAGCATCCACTCCAATGCTTGCCCCACGGGGGTGTGTTTGGGCAGAGCAGGAGGCACTGATCTTCCTCGCCAGTCCAGGATGGTGGGTCTGGCCCTGAGTGTGCAGTGGGTGCCCCAGGCCAGGGCCCCGCTATCTTGACTCCAGCCCCTCCAAGTATTCCAGGGCCACATCATAGCAAAAGTGGTACTGATCCTGGGGAGAGAAAGAGAGGGAGGAAATCATGAGCCTGACCCCGACTCCAGTATTGTGGCGGCGGGGGGTGGGGAACGGGGAGCGAGAGGGCAAGCATGAGCCCAGGCCCACCCTCGGGGACAACGGGGAAATGGGGGTAATGTTTTAGGACCACAGGGCTAGAACCAAGGCCCAATGGTGGGGCCCAGATACGGGAGAGTGGTTGCTAAGGAACCTGGCCTGGCATGGACCAGGAAGGTAGAAGTGGCTGGGCACGGGACACAGCCCCTCACCATGGTCTCCACCATGTTGGGTTTGTAGTTCCGGAGGGTTTTGGCAGCAAAGAAAACGTCCACCAAGTTGTGGCAGCGTATCATCTCCAGGACCGTAGAGCAGGCGCAGAAGGTGCCACTGCGTCCTCCCCCATTTCTGAATGAGAGATGCAAAAGGTTTGGGGCGGGGCTCAGGAGCCAAAGGTGAGGGGTGGGGCCTTGGAACCTGAAGGTAAGGGAAGGGTCAGGGAACCACGAAGAAGGGGCAGAGAGCCTAGAGGAGAGGGGCAGAGCTAGGGAACCCAGAAGGAAGAGGCCAAAGAGCCCAGAAATGAGAGGCAGAGCTAGGAAACCCAGAAAGGAGGGGCCGAAGAGTACAAAGGTGAGGGGCGGGGCAAGGAAACTAAGAAGGGCCAAAGAGCCCAAGGTGAGGGGCAGAACTAGGGAACTCAGAAGGGCAGGGCTGAGGACCCTGAGGTAAGGGGTGGGGCTAGGGAACCCAGAGGAAGGAGGAGAGGGCCCAGAGGTGACCAGCAGGACTAGGTTAAGGAGGATCAGAGGCTAGGACATCTCAGAAGACATGTTCTCAAGGCACAACAGACTGCAGATTCTGAGAGAAAGGAGGCCAGACACACTCCAAGAGAAACACCCGGAGACAAAGGCAGTGACAAAGAACGGCGGGGTAGCAGCAAGCGCGTACCCAGAGAGCAAGGTGGAACAGGAACGCTGAGAAGACCGGTCACCACCTGGCAACGTGGGCACACAGGCACAAACGTACCCACACCCCAAGTCAAGCCCACAGCCTCCCACAGAGCTCCATCCCCTCTGTGCCTCTCCCTCCTTCCCTGTGACTCCACGTGTGGGGTGCCTCCTGGCGGGTGGCAGACTGAGGCGGCCCTCACTCCCCTTCTCAGGGGTCTTTCCCACCAGAAGAACCGAAACCCCTGGGGGCCAGACCCAGACTGACTCAGCTCCCCACCAGCTTCCAGTAGGCCCAGCCTGCCACTCGAGAGGCTCAGTAAGTGCTGAAAGCATGAAAAAGTGGGGAGCAAGGGAGTGACTGCACCCAGACATGAGTGAATACATGAACTTATGAATGGGGTATGCGGATGGATGGATGGATGGATGGATGGATGGATGGATGGATGGATGGATGGATGGATGGATTGAAAAAGTCACATGTGTGCATGCATGAACAAAGGTTGGTATTCTGTTGGGATAAAAAGTGTGCCACAATCTAATGGGGTAAAAAATTCTGACAAAGGACTCTCAAATTGGTGAAGTCAGACATCACACAGAGGGTACTAGGCGGTTGTTCAGGGCTGAGTCTATAGCCTGGAAACTGACTGGATTCCTCCAGGGCCAGCCTTGGCTGGTTGGGCAGCATCTGAGAGCCCAGGGGTTTCAGTGCCAGCTTTGCAGTCCAGCCAAAGCTGGCACCCTTTCAGACTGGACCTCTGCCCCTGGCTCCCCAACCCCTCCACCCGCCCTCCTGCTGGGCAGGTACTCACAGGCAGTGCACAATGGTGCGCCCATCCCCACTCTCGGCCTGCCACTTGTCCACCTCAGCCAGCAGGTGCAGGAAGGCCTTCTTGGAGTCAGGCGTGTCCCGGTATGCAGACCAGCGCAGGAACTGGAAGTGCCGCACCAGCAGGTGCCCCTCCTGCAGCTGGAGACGGGGCAGCCAGCCACGGGGACATGAGCACCAGAGTCCCAGGGGCCCCTGATGACCCGGAGGGTCATTAAAAGCTGCCCCAGCCACCACCCAGGTTCTTTCCCTGGGGATCCTCAGACCACTCACCCGAGAGATGTTCTGCACCCGGAAGACTCGGGCCACTAAGTCTTCATCTGCTGTGCCCGACATAAACTCCACCTCCATGAGGCCATACTGCTGCCGGCCTGGCTCTGGCCAGTACTGCAGGCAGGGCTGGGCATGGGCACGGAGAGGGGAGAGCTGAGTGGAGCCTGGCCGGGGCTCACCCCACAGCCATGCCCACTCGCAGGGCTCCACATTTGCCCTGTAGCTCCCACGCACCCTGGCCCACCCACTCACTCCAGACTCACCTTCAGCAGCCCTCCAGTCACCACCAATCACCCACAGGCTGCAAGGCCCACCTGCCCCAATACGTTCTGCACTGACATGTTCAGATCAGCCAAGACGAACCCTTCGCAAACAGTGCACTGATGCCTACTGCTGTGCAGCTAGAAAGCTACACCTTAACCGGTTCACACGCTCCTACATGAGGCTGCCTGCTTCCAGGAATAGGCCTGGATCACTCCCACCCACCCCAGAACCTCCCCCAGCCTTCTCTCTCACTGCCTCTGCCCTTCAGCACCAGCTCCCAGAGGTGGGGTGTCCCTGACACTGCAACACAGTTCAGTACTCCCACTTCTGCCCCAGGACCCCTCCATGGAGTCAGTGTCCTAAATACAACCCCCTCCCAGACTCCAGACTGTGGAGGAACAGAGGAGGTACAGCCTTCTGACCTCATACACACACACACACACACACGTACATATACACACACGTGCACACACACATACGCGCGCACACACACATCCTCCAGGCTAAGTATCCTGAGCCTCAGTTTCTAGTCTCAGCTATGCCTGAGGCCCAGGAAAGGCTCTTCCTTTCACTTGGCCCCAGTTTCTCCATCTGTAAAATGCCTCCCAACCTCTTCCAAAAAGACACCATGCTCATCAATCCCCTCTGACCACAGCCCATGACAGGAGGACACCACCTTCCCCGTTTTGCCTCAGGTCCTGGCAACCCTGTGCATTCAGAACTCTGCACAGGCTGCTCCCTCTCCACGGGTCACTCCTCCTCCACCTCCTCAGCTAGTCAACTCTGCCCTTCCCACATATCTCCGGTCAGACACTACCTCCTCCAGGAAGCTGTCCCTGATACATGGTCCCCCGGGTTTCTCTGTCCCTGTGCCAGCTCTTTGAAAGCCCTTTTCCCTCTGTGCTGTCACTATCAGTTTTTCTACCTGTTTCCTTCTGGACCATGAGATCTGGGAGGGGCTGTGTCTCTTCTGCCTCTGTCTCCTCCCTGCCCACTGCAGGGAGCAGTTCATGGGCAAAGTTGGTTGAGCAGATGAGCAAATCAGTGCCCAGTGAATGACGTCTGTGTGAGCCTCCCTCTGGGCCTCTCCCCTCCACCCTCAAGGATGGTTCCTGCTACACCCAGGGCTGAGGCCCATTACCCTGTAGTCCTGGGTCATTTTCACAAAGTGCCTGATGCATAAAGAGCCCAGTTAACGAAATATTCTCCAGGAGGCCATTAAGAAGCTGTTGTACTCATTTTACAGCAAATCTTCCTAGCCCCGAGCCCAGCAGAAAGCCGGAGTGGGAAGGGGTCCAGAAGCCTACAGCACATGGTCAGGCAGGGCTGGAAGGCTGGGTATCTGTACATTTTGGGAGCTCCAAAGGGAAATGGGGGAGTCAGAGGGGCTGCCCCCAGGCTGAGGTCACTGAACCAGTGTCTGGGCCAATCTCAAATGCAACTGTCACACTCATCATCTTTGTCCCTGCCTGCTGCCTACGCGTACCACGTGCCTACTGTGCACCAGACACAGCAGTGCCATGCATCCTATGCACACCTGACCTGGTCCTCACAATAACCCTTAAGAACAGGTCCTGTGATGGCCCCCATTTTACAGAGAAGGAAAGTGAAACTCAAAGAGGTCAATCAACTTACCCTAGATCAAACAGTCAGAAAGTAGGAGGTTTGAATTGTACTCTACCTCGGAAGTCCCCGTGAAGGGCGCTTTAGTGGAGTGACTAAAAGAGCAGAAGCTCTGGAATGAGGCAGTCGAGGCTGGGGAGTGCAGCTCTGCCCCTCCCCAGCCATGTGGCCCTGGAGAAGGCACTGTACCTCTTTGGGTCTTAATTTTCTCACTGAAGCCTTCCCTCCAGGGTCATTATAGATTCTAAATAAGACCATAAGTGCAAAGCAGTCCCTGGCTTAGCAGGGGGCCAAGAAAGAGCAACTGTGGACAGATGCAATGGCTCATGCCTGTAATCCCAGTACTTTGGGAGGCCAAGGTGGGAGGATCACTTGAGGCCAGGTGTTCAAGACCAGCCCAGGCGACATAGTGAGATTGTGTTTCTATTTAAAAAAAAAAAAAATCAGCCAGCTGTGGTGATGCAGCCTGTAGTCCCAGCTACTCGACAGGCTGAGGTGGAAGGATGGCTTGGGCCCAGGAGGTCAAGGCTGCACAACTCAGTGCGCTATGATCCCGCTACTGCACTCCAGCCCAGGCAAAAGAGTGAGACCTTGTCTCAAAAAAAGAAAAGAAAAAGAGCAATTAGTGGTCTCCCATCTGACACCCTTGTTTTACAGATGAGAAAACTGAGGCTCTAAGAAGGTGTATGACTCGTCACACAATAAATAGATGGCAGAGCTGGGACTCAACTCTTGGCTTTGGGGACCATGCCGCTGAATACACAGAGGACCTGGGCAGCAGGTGGCCTGTCGGCCTGGCCAGTGGAGGCCTCACCCAGGCGGAGTTGGACTGGTTCAGCTGGTTGAGCATGACGATGGAGGTGCACCCGTAGTCGTAAACCAGTCGCCAGAAGTCAGGTGTGGTGCTCTGCAGCGGGTGCAGGGTCACGATGAAGGCCGCGCTCCGTGTGTAGCTCTGCAGGGAAACCGGGACTCAGCGGGGGGGGCCCTGTTCCCAGCCCCTGGCCTGGGCTGAGCCTCTGCCCCAGACTGTCTTCCCGTACTGCCCATCCTGAGTTGGGCGGTTGTGCCCCACCGGAGCAGGCTGCCTCCAGTGGGCCATTTCTGATGTTGGTCGGCACACGGAGCCCCTGGGTTGACAGGGTGGACCCAGGCCTCTGGGCACCAAGCCCAGGACCCCCCAGAACTAAACAGCAAAAGTTTCCAAAGGTATGGTGAGGGGAGCTTGGGCATGATGCTGAGCTCACGGCAGAGGCTGGCCAAGCTTACTCCCTGCCTCTGCGCTTCGGCATCTGCTATTTTGGCTGCCTAGGCCAAATTTCCCAAATGTCTATATGGCTCTCTCCCTCACTTCTTCCTGGTCTTTGCTTATCACCTCCTCAAAAAGCCCTCCCCTACCACCTCATCAAAAATAGTCCCCCGCCAACACCCCAAATCCACATTAAACACTCTGCCTGGCTGTATTTGTAAAAATTTCCAGTTGATGACATTTCATTGTATATTTATTTCCTAACTATCCCACTCCATCTCCTAAAAGCAAGGTTCAGGAGAGCAGAGCTTCCAGGGTGTGGTCTCCACCCAGAGCCCTGTAGGGGCTCAGTAAATATTTTGAATAAATAAATCTCTAGGTCCCTCCCAATTCCATCAATGAAGGGTCTGGGACCCCAGGCTCCCCAGGCAGTGACAGGCCCTGACGCTGCTCACTGCTCCCTCGTCCCGCCAGGGGAGCTGGCACCCGGCCTTCTCCCGTCAGAGATCTGGCTCCCAGGCTCCCCTGGTGACCTGCCCTGCCCCACCCTGTGCCATATCCCCCTCTCTTTCCTGAGCTCTTCTCCTGACCCCCAGTCTTCCTCCCGACCTAGGGGCTGACACAGGCTCCCATGACCCTGGTCTTTGTCTGGCTTCTTCTGGCCTTGACCCTGACTTGGGCCCTGACCAAATCTTGATCTGCCCTTTGTAATCCTGCAAGTTGTGGTGCAGAGAAACAAGGAGTCCCCTGGTCCCCCAGTGGTCCCTCTCCAGGACTCTCTGAAGGCTCTTGATTAACAACTCCTCAAGGCCAGGCCCAGCCAGACTCCAAAACTCAGGCCTGGGTGCCCAACGAGGCTCCTTGAAGACTTGACCACCAAAAAAAGATTCCAGCTGGCCCCTCACTGACGAGTTCAGGGCCTGTCTGAGAAATGGGGCCTCCTGGCTCCTGAGCCAATAGGACCCGCATGGCTGGGGTCAGACATCAGAGGCATCAATGACCTCAGGAGGGGACAGGGCTGTCCCAGAACTTCTCCATGTGATAACCCACCCATCAGGGCCAGGGAGCCCCAGCTCAGGACCCTCAGACAGTCTCCCTTCCAGGCCCCCATTGTGCAGATGGGTACCCTAAGGTCAAGGAGGGGGCTGGGCACGAGAGTACAGCTTTTTAAGTTTAGTCCAAAGATCTTCCCAGCACTACATGCCACTCCTCCAGGACCCCTGACTCCTCAGCAGGCCGGATGTCCCCAGGCGAGCATGTGAGCACACATTCCATCCACCAAGCTGAGTGACAGTGACTGATGGGCCCCTCACGTCTCTCCCATAGCGGCTAGGGCTGCTCTTCCCCTCTCCTTCAGTTGATGCCCAGAAGCCCTCTGGGAGGTCACCCTCTTTAAAGAAACCCTGCTGTCCCCTGCACTGTCCTGCCAAGGGGTTCCTGGCCAGGCATCAGGCCATAAAAAGTCCATCTCCCTCTTGCCCTGTCGGCATCCCTCATTTCTGTGTGGAGAGACGCAGCGGTGACACACCTGACCCTGGCCCACCCTTCACTCACTCCTCCCATAAGCGAGGCTGCTTGGCTCCACTCCCTCTTTTTCCAGGCCAGCCTACCCTCAGAAAGCACGCAGTCAACTGCTCCTGCCCCCTGCCAGTAACGGCCAGTCCCTGACGGGGAGGGGTGGCCTGCGGTTACACAGCTATATTGGGGAGAGGCGAAGGAGCGGCCCACCCATTGGCCACACATCTCAAACTCCATCTCCAGTTTTATCTATAACATTTGATCTCCACCCGTGTGTCTCCTGTGTCTATATATGAACTGGTTCCAGTGTCGCAGAGGAATAGGCATAATAATCCTAGACCCTTCCTGCCTCAGACAGCAGCATCTTGGAGCCATTTATCAGGGGCCTAAAATGCCAGCACCCATCTCCTGCGCTGCTTGCAACCCTCAGTAAAGGAAGCAAAGCCTCTGAGCTGGGAGCAGGGAAAGAGACTTCTAAACGGCTCCTGTGCCCTCAGAGGGCCCATGCCCATCCAGGGAAGAATGGGGCCAGAGATTACTGTCCCAGGCTTGGTCCTGGAGCGGACTCCAGCTCATTCTCCCCAGGACAAGCTCCCCTGGCTGCAAACATCAGGTCTCAAGTTCCATCCCCAAACCCTTGAGGTCTCCCCCGCCAAAGTCCCCTGAATCACTCATCCTACCCCAGGCTCTGCTGAGCCTGATCCTGGAGACAGCCCTGCCTGAACTCCACAAACAGACCCCGCTCAGGCAGAGTGTGGGGGACACTGGCTTGAATGCCCTGAATGGAAGATCCCTAGGGGTAGGAGAGTCATGCACGATCCTGTTCCCCAGAATGGGCAGGGGTTCCCCCAACCAGAGCCTTCAGCTCTGTTCCCTTGGACCCTGGACCTTCCCTGATGCTGCCGGGAGGGGGAGCCCCAGAGCCCCCTCTACCCCGAGCTCTCACATCAGTCAGAGCCGCATTAATATAGTTGTTGGGGTCCCCATCAGTGGAGATGAGGAAGGGCAGGCAGCGGTCGGGCGGCAGGACGTCCATGCTGCGGTTCTTGTCGCGGTTTCGGGGCAACAGGGCAATGCTGCACTCCTCCACGTCCAGAGGCGGGGTGACCGAGTTCAGCGTCTACAGGGAGCGGGGGTGGGGACAGAGAGTTATGTCCAGAGCTTGCTGGGCCTCCTCACATCCCCGTGAAGGAGGCTGGACTGAGTTACTAACCCCATTTTATGGATGGAGAAACTGAGGTCCAGAGAGAAGGGTACAGAGCAGGGACCCAGACTCCATTGTAGGGCCTGGACAGAGCTCTAGAGACCAGAGTCTACCTCCTTGCCACCCACATAACCTCAGACAAGCTACTGCATCTCTCTGCCTCAGTTTCCTCGACTGTGAAATAGGGAAGTAATATGCCTACTTCATGGGGCTGTTGGGAGGCCAAAGTGAGATCATGACAAGCACGGGGCTGAGCTCGGCACACACAGATGGGCACAGTGAGGATCTCTACTAGCTCATCAGTGCCTTCACTGAGGCAACCCCTGAAACCCCATGCCCTCCACAAAGCGGACTCCAGGCACTTGGAGAGGGGGTCACCTTCCTTGGTCATGGCCCTGTCTGAACAGAATGAAGTCCTAAGCACCGGGCACTGAATCACACCCGGATCTCTGGAGCATCTCCTCCACCCCCGTGCCTTCACACCTCATGCAGCCAGACCCAGGGGCTCTGTTTCTTACTCTTGTTCTTGGAGATCCCTCACAGGGAACGCAGTCTATCATATCCCCAAAGCCTGACACCCTCCTCCGGGAATCCTGCACCTCCTGTGAGAAGTGCCAGGTCCCCAGCACGTGCCATCCTGCTGAGCCACTGCAGGAACCCTGGAGTGAAGAGGACTACTGAGGTCTCTGCCCACCCAGTGATCACGCTCAGGCTTCTCTGGAGAACCAGCCTTTTCCCATCTCAGCCATGTGATATGGTGAGCCTGGTCCTGCCCCAAGAGCCAGGCCTTGGGTATGTGACCAGAGCCAGGGGCAATCAGCGAGCTCCATCTCTCTGACCTGTGACTGGTCCAGGGATGGGAACATGAGAATCTGATCTAGGACTTTTGGGGGGATGCTGGGAGCAAGTGCCTTTTTCCAAAGTCACTGGACAATAGAGATGACAGGAGCCCAGCACTGCTGGGGGCCAGGTGCAGGTCTGAAAATGAAGCCAAAACAGGAGAGCAGAACCAAGGCAGAGAGAAACCACGTGTTGGCATCATCATCTGAGCCCCTGGATCCAGCCACAACTGAAGCTGCACAATCCTCAGGCTTTTCAGTTACAAAAGCTGGATTTTTATCACTCACAACCAAAAGAATCCCAATGAATACAAACACTCCAAGGGACATATTCACACTTTTCTTCTCTGGGTAACAAAACTGAGGCTCAGAGAGGTAAAGGGACTTGTTTAAGGATACTCACAGCTCTTAACTAGGTAAGTCAGGATTTGAACCTAGGTTTATCTGACTTCAAAGCCTGGGCTCTTAACTGCTTTGATGTACTCCCTCTTCTGCTGTCCCAAAGTCCTTCCTAGTAGCTCAGCTCTGTCCCTCCAGCTGTGGCCTCAGGCTGGTCCCTGCTTCTCGGCCTTCAATGACTCTTGCAATACTGAGGACACCCTAACACACACACACACACACACACACCCCTATACACGTGCACTCATCCCCTACCTGGAACTCTTCCCGCAGCTGGGAGGAATTACTCTGAGGATCAATGCGGATCATCTCCTTGTAGGTGGCCTTGAACTCACTGACAGGGATGGTGGTCTCCCCACACAGGCAGGCCTCCAAGATTGCATCATGAATGAAGATGTACTGCTCCTGGAACAGGAGACGAGAATGAGGCCGAGGAGGGGCCTAGAAGCTGGAGATCTGTGGTGATGGGGCTTAAGCAAGCTCAAAGTTGAGGCAGGGTGCTCTGAGGTAGTGGCCAACCATGTGTTACTACAGGCTGCACCAAGCCTACCTGAAACAACCTCCATGGACATGCCCCTTTATCTCCTATTTCATCCCTATCCCCTATAACAACCCCGTGAGGTGCTCTGAGAGGTGGGGGACAGCCCACGATCACATATCCAGTGAGGATGCAATCCCAGGTATGTCAGCTACAGGACCCGTTGTCTGACCCCACCCAACAGAACACAGGGGAGCAGTCCAGGATGACCCTATGCGGTTGGTGGCTCAAGGTCAGGGATGATCTGAGGGAAGGGAAGAGCCTCAGGACACCCTTTGGGCATGCCCCGCCGGCTCCAGGCTCCTTCACGAGAAACTCTAGTCCTAGAAGTAATGGTGGGGACAGGGCCAGGTCCCCGCACCTCAGTCTGGATCATGTTGACGCGGCGGGAGCAGAGAGTCTTCACACAGTTGTAAATGTCCACGACGCCCTCACACTCTGCCATGTCCAGCATCACATCCAGGACGATGTAGCAACCTGTGCGGCCGGTGCCCGCGCTGGAGAGAGAGCAGCCCCAGGCCATGTCAGAGCTTTGGGGAGGAAGCCCGGGACTAAGGAGAAGAAGAGAGGAGGGCACTAGCCATGTCTACACCATACAGGGGACAGGGACACAGAGATGATTGCCCCTCCCCAAGTAAGGAGCCAGGGCGCAGGCTGCTGGATGGAAGAGCTCCGGTGAAATGTGCCAGAGGACAGAGATGGGATGGGCCTTGGGGAAGGAGAGAGAGGGTGGGGAGAATGCAAAAGTGACACTGGCTCAACCTAGCAACTTAGATTAGGAGAGATGACCCTCGGAGCTAATTCAAGAATGTTCTTTCCTCCTGAAAACCACCAAATCTCCTGCACATCCTTAAAAAGCCCACACACTCATACTCATTCACATAGCCACTGGAGCATCCCTGACCCTTCCAGGATGATGTCATTCTTTCGAGGTCCCAAAGCAATGTGGGCAGGTTTTTATTGAAACACTCTTCATGGCCACGCACGGTGGCTAACCCCAGCACTCTAGGAGGCTGAGGTGGATGGATCACTTGAGGTCAGGAGTTTGAGACCAGCCTGGCCAACATAGTGAAATCCTGTCTCTACCAAAAAATACAAAAATTAGCCGGGTGTGGTGGCACGTGCCTGTAATCCCAGCTACTCAGGAGGCTGAGGCAGAAGAATCGCTTGAACCCAGGAGGTGGAGGTTGCAGTGAGCCGAGACCACACCACTGCACTTCATCCTGGATGACAGAACAAGATCCTGTCTCAAAAAAAAAATAATTAATTAATTCAATAAAACACTCTTCCTGCTACAAAGTCATTGTTTATGTGGCTATCTCCCTAATTTGACTGGAGGCACATCAAGTTCCTTGTCCTCACACAAGGTTGCGCAGAGTTGAAGGGGAAGGAGAGTGGACAAAGATGACAGCAAGATTTCAGGTTTCAAAATGGTGGCATCCACGTGCTGGCAAGGACATATAGCAACTGAATATCCTGTATATCCCTGGTGGGGCTTAACTTAGCACAATCCCCTTGGAAAACTGCTCAGCAGTATCTCCTAAAGCTGAACGTTCACACAGATAACAGTTCTGCTCCTACATGCATACCACACAGAAAGAAATACATTTCTTGGCCAAAAGACATGCGATCGAATGTCCTTAGCAGCACTACTCATAACAGCTCAAGACTGGAAACAACCCAAATGCCTATCGTGGCAGAATGGACAAACACACTGTCATTTATTCACTCGGAAGATGATCCACTGTGGACGAACCTCACAAACCTAAGGCTGAGGGAAAGAAGACAAACAGCAAACAGTACATGCTGTACGATTCCATTTATGACAAGTCCAAAAACATGCGAAACTAACTTTGCTGTAGAAGTCAGAACAGTGATTTCACTGGGACCGGGGATGGGGGAATTCAGGCCAGAAACGGGCTCAAGGGGGCTTCTGGGGCTTCATGTCCTGTTCCCTTCTTTACTTTAAAAAAAAATTTTTTTAGAGGCAGAGTCTCGCTCTGTTGCCCAGGCTGGAGTACAGTGGTGCAATTACAGTTTACTGTAACCTGGAACTCCCATACTCAAACAAACCTCCCGCCTCAGCCTCACAGGTAGCTGGGACTACAGGCTTGTGCCACCACGCCTCACTAATTTTTTTCATTTTTGTAGCAATGAGGTCTCATTATGTTGCCCAGACTGGTCTCGAACTTTTGGCCTCAAATGATCCTCCCACCTTGGATTCCCAAAGTGCTGAGATTACAGGCATGAGCCCCTGTGCCCAGCCAATATTCTGTTTCTTAATCTGAGTAGAGCTGGTTATTTCACAGGTGTGCCCAGTTTATGAAAATTCATATTTTTAAACATATTTCTGCACTTTGCTTTAAGTGTATTATATATCAATAAAGTTTTGTTTTTAAAAGATGGCATCTCAAAGAGGCCTAAAGAAATCAAAGAGAAGCTGGTTTAGGCGGCAGGGCAGGGAGGACGACTCTACCATGCGGCATCTGGGGAGCTGATAAGAACACAGTAGAGGAACCACAGTGAGACCCAGAGGCCATGGACAAAGCCACAAAGGTTGGGGGTTAGGCTCTCCAGGAGGAGACAGAGGGCAGACCAGGACAGCGTGCTGGGTCCCCATTTAAGAAACAAGAGAAAGATGTGGAGCCAGGGAGGAAGCAGAGAGAGGAGGGGCAGCTGGGGTCACGGGAGCCAGTCAGGGTCTGCAGAAGGTGTGAAGGCCAGTGGGTGGGCAAGGCCCACTGGGTTTGGCGGAAAGAACTGAAGTCCTTCCCACCCCCAGGCCAGGCCTAGCACGCAGCAGGTGTACAACGAAAAGCTGCTTACTGAAAGCAGGCAGAACTCAATCGTGCGGTGTCTCACCAGCCCCTAGGCCCTTCCCTATCTCCAGTGACTCCTCAGCAACTGGGTCAAGGGGCTTCACAGGTCTTGGGGAGCACATGAAGGTGCCAACTTCAGAGCCAAAGCTCAAAGGGGACAGGGCCTTTGGGGGTTGCTCCCTCCTGCACTTTGTCTCTAAGCAGGAGAACCCAGGCCTGGTCTCCACTACGGATCCTAAACCAACCCAACCCCAAGCCCAACTTCCCAGGGAGATGGGCCCCTTTTCTCCTTGGGATTCCCGGTGCCCCTACCTGCAGTGGATGACAACGGGCCCGGCATCAGGTGGGGTGGAGGCCTTCACGCGCCGGATGAAAGCCAGCAGCCCCGTGGCGTGGTAGGGGACGCCATGCTCTGGCCACGCTGTGAAGTGGAACTGGCGGACCTCGTGCCGGGCAGAGTAGCCTCTCTGGGGAGACAATGGGAATAATAGTCAGAGTCCCTGGCACCATCTATTAGACACCTGCTGTGTGCCAGGCACTGTGGTGAGCGTCTCATTGTATAATCTCAACTAATCCCAATGATCAATTTATTGATGAAGTAGGTATTAATGTCCCATCGTACAAACAAGAAAACTAAGGCTCAAAGAGGAGAAGCCACTTTCCCAAGGTTAGAGAAACCGACAACACGCAGGATTTGGACAATGGTCTGCCTGATGCCTAAACCTGGGCTATGAAATACTCACCTCTGCCACCAGGTTGTTGTGTAAACATAGATCATTTTGACTCCCAGGGTCTTAATTTAAAGGAAAAAAACTATCTTTCCTCTGAGGACTTTACAGAGCAGACCAAATGGGATCGTGGACAGGACTCACCAGCCAGTCACTGACTATGTGGCCTCTCCTGCCTGGCATAAGCCCTCCGAGCCTCACTTTCCGTATCTGGGCTAATCCCACGGAGCTTTCCAGGACTGAAACAATATGTGTAGCAGGCTCAGCACAGAGTAGGAGCCAGCACCTGGCAGATACTGTCAACCCCTTCATTGTCTCGGCTTCCTCTTATGGGCACCAACAAAGGCAGTGACCTTCCTGCCCTTCCAGAGTGTTCCCAGCAAACAGTGACCAAGTAGCTTCCTTGCTGAGATGGCCAGTGGTGTGCTCCTCACCCTCCTGCTCCCAGAGTTGGGGGAAGTGGGAGTGGGCTCTGATCCCTGCTCAGGCACCCTCTGCAGGGAACAGGCGGCGGGGAGACTCACCCGCTCCAGGGCAAAAGTGCGTACGACATACTCAGCCAGGGTCTCCGTCTTCACCAGCGTGATCTTGATGTCCCCGTAGGTGTCTGAGTCCTCTGGCCAATACCGTGAGCATTTCACCTGAAGGCCCCACAGGACAGGACTCAGTGGGCTCGTCGCTGCCCCCTTGGCCTGCCATGCGCCCCAGCTCGCCCCACAGCCCGGCTTACCCTGCCCACCTCGACCAGCTTGGTGATCATGACGATGCTGGAACAATGCTCCTGCCACACCATGCGCCAGAAGTCATAGACCATCTCAGGCTTCGGCCCTGGGGATGCAGAGGATGCCTGTCCCTGAGACAAGGTCTCCACCCCAGGTCAGCACACCCAGCACCATCCAGCACCACGCCCTAGGCCAGGCCTCCTGAGCCCCAACAGGGGCTTCATGCCGCCCACAACACCCAGTTTGCAGCTGACGCCTGCCTGTAGGGCCCTGAGGCTGCATTGCATCAGGAGAGGGCCTGGCTAAAGAGCCCGCTCATCCTGAATGGGACCCTGGAGGAGGGCCAGATGGTTTGGCAATGGCATGAGTGTCCAGGAGGGACAGACAGATGGACAGTCGTGGAAAAAGATGCAAACAGAACCCAGGCAGCCACCAGACCGAGAGGCCCAACCCACACCCATGAGGCCTGAGCCCGGCTAGCCCTTTTGCAAACACCACTTTGGAGACAGGCAGGTGGACCAGCAACCGCAGATGGACTAAGCACAACAGGGAGACACAAACACAAAGAGGGGACAAAGGCAGTCGGCCAGATTCCAAGAGGCCCAGCAGAATAGGGAGCACATGAACAAGCAGGGAGCCAGAATGTGGCGAGGGCTGGGGGACACTCAGGAATCCAAGTGGATCAGTAGGGGAGGCAGAAAGGCAAGCTGAGGGCATTCCAGCATGCCGGGAGGCACACAGGAAGGCGCATGTGGGCAGAGGTGCCAGGTACCTTGAGTGGCTATGAAGTGGTTTGACCTGTGGTAACCCTGGAACAGGAGGAGAGGGCAAGGTTAGACCCCAGAGAGCAGCCCCTCACTCCCTCACACCCCCTCTGCCCTCCCCTCCCAGCGGCAGAACCCCTACCCCACCAGGGAACTGTTCCCTCGCGTCCCTAGGACCTCCTACCCAGGGTGACTTTGCATCCCCCCTAGTCCCCAAGGAAGTGGAGAAATGCAGCTGGGACACCAGAGTTGTGGGCTTAATCCAACCTGGACTGTGCAACCCCAGAGAGGACATGACTCCTTTATGTGCCTAGAGGGACCCCCCACCCATAAAGTGGAGAGAGGTATCTGCTTTCCGCGAGGCTGTCGTTGGGAGACAGAGTCCCCAATGGCCCTGCCTGTTCCCAGGGTTCCAGAAGCTCTAAACAACCCAGATCCCAAATGTGGGGTAACCAGAGTTTGTCAGTTATCCTAGCCCCCCTCGGGATAACCAGCATGGACAGTACCCCTTCCCCCTACTCCTCAGTCACTCAGAGCATGGTGGGCCTAAATGAGGGCTTCAGGATGGAAGTATATGGGCACAGGCATTACTCACGGCCCTTAGATAAAATGTTAAAATCTTTAAGATCAATAATAATGACCCTGTTATGGTCACGTACTGTGCTAAGCACTTTACCTGTACCACCTCCCACAAGAGAGAGGCCAAGAGCTACTTCATCCTCCATCCCCAGAGCCCCCAAGCTGAGGAGAGAAACCTGCCCTCCCACAAGCCACCCCAGGGCCACAGCCACCCATGAGGTCCTGCCATAAGGCCTCATCTTTCTAAGCAAAAGAATTCACCAGATACCAAGGGCATCAATGCGGAAAGGGGAATTAGTACTGCAGGGCTGGCACTGAGAAAACTAGCCCAGGCCCCTACCTCAAGTGTACACTCTCAATACAGCTCCCAGCAACAACTCTGGTCTCGTGAACTTCCCAGGCCTGAGGAGCCCGGGGGCCAGACTGCCAAGGTTCAAATCCCAGCTCTACCTCTCACTAGCTGTGTGCCTTTGAGCAAAAACCCCCTCATTTCTCTATGCCTCCATTTTCATGTCTATAAAATGGAACAATTACAGCATTTACCTCTGAGGGGCTGCTGTGAGGAGCAAATGAAGTAGTATGTTAAATGCCTGGCACTGGGTCTAGAACAAAGTCAGTACTTAATCAGTAACAGCCATTATTATTACTACTACTACTATTTTAAAGCTGAAGCGGTATCCTTGAGGATACAAATGAATCAAATGTGTCAAATGGAAGTCAAGAATTGCTGGGGCAGAAGGTGACTGACTATGGGATGAAGAACCTGAGTCTTGGAGCTGAATGGACCTGGGTCCCTGCCACAGCTATGCAGTAGTAGCTGTGTAACTTGGAGCGCTGAGAAGGTGCTTCTCAGTCTTTCTTGAGCACATAAATCTCCCGGGGATCTTGTTAAAAGGCAGATTCAGATTCAAAGGTCTGGGGTGGGGCCCAGGATTTTGCATCACCAGCTCCCAGAGGGTATTCATATTGCTGGCCTCAAAACATCCTCTGAGTAGCCAGGCTCTCAACCTCTCTAAGCCTTTATTCTGCTCGGCAATATGAGGATAATAGTAAGACAAACACTCAGAGATTCTGTTGGATACCTGCTCACTGTTCCCATGAAAATGACCAAAACACAGTCAAAGTGACTAATGATGAAAAGCCTCCCAGCGTCTCCCAGCCCTCAGCACTGCAACTTCGTGTCTAGCTCAATTCCCTCCTGCTGTCACTCTATGCCACTGTCTCCACTGCAGCCTCGAACTCCAGTGCTCAAGCAATCCTCCCACCTCAGCCTCCCAAGTAGCTGGGACTACAGGCACAGGCCACTATATCCAACTAATTTTTGTTTGTCGGTTTGTTTGTAGAAACAGGGTCTCACTATGTTACCTAGGCTGGTCTAACTCCTGAGCTCAAGCAATCCTCCTGCCTCAGCCTCCCCAAGTACTGACATTACAGGTGCGAGCCACTGCACCCAGCCAAGAAATATATTTTTTAAAGGAAAAAGGAGACAATATGGAAAAAGCACCCACAAATAATCATATCAGTCATTAAATATTATGAAAATAGTATATATGTATTAAAAATCCCCAGCCTAGGCAACATAGTGAGGCCCCATCTCTCTCTGTCTCTCTCTTTTTTTTTTTTTTTTGAGTCAGGGACTGGCTCTGTTGCTCAGTCTGGAGTGCAATGGCACGATCTCGGCTCACTGCAACTTCTGCCTCCCGGGCTTAAGCGATCCTCCCACTTCAGCCTCTCCAGTATCTGGGACTACAGGCATGAGCCGCCACACCCAGCTAATTTTTGTATTTTTTGTAGAGACAATCTCACTGTGTTGCCCACGCTGGTCTCGAACGCCTGGACTCAAGCAATCTGCCTGCCTTGGCTTCCCAAAGTGCTGGGAAGACCCCATCTCTTTAAAAAAAAAAAATGAAAAAAATTAGCCAGGCATGGCAGCACACGCCTGTAGTCCCAGCTACTCAGTAGGCTGAGGTAGGAGGATTGCTTGTGCATACGAGTTCAAGGCTGCAGTGAGCCATTATCACACCCCTGCCCTCCAGCCTAGGTGATAGAGCAAGAACCTGTCTCAAAAAAAAAAGAAAAAAGAAATCAAATCAGAGAATAGCTAGGTGAATTATGGTAGTTTTTTTTTTAATTTTAAAAGGCTAAAAAATGGGCCAGGTGTGGTGGCTCATGCCTGTAATCCCAGCACTTTGGGAGGCCAAGGCAGGTGGATCACCTAAGGTCAGGAGTTTGAGACCAGCCTAACATGGTGAAACCCCAACTGTAGTAAAAATACAAAAATTAGCCAGGCGTGGTGGTACGTGCCTATAATCCCAATTACTTGGGAGGCTGAGGCAGGAGAATCACTTGAACCGGGGAGGCAGAGGTTGCAGTGAGCCAAGATCGTGCCACTACACTCCAGCCTGGGCAACAAAAGTAAAACTCCATCTCAAAAAGAAAAAAAGAAAAAAAAAATGCATGATTTTAAAAAACAGAATATCCAAACTGCTCCCTCCAGAAAACATTCAAATTAAGGCTAAATTGAGGGTAAAATGGTCGGGGTTGAGTTTCAGGCAAACTGATCATGAAGGTATTTGAACACTAGGGAAAGTAGTTTTAGGAGGCTGACCTGGGGCTGTCCAAGATCTTGACCCTCAAGCAGCAGAAACAGGGCCCTCCAGGGCAGCTTTCCCTGCACCCTCCAAAGGGTCCTGTGGAAGGTGCAGCTAGGGAGGACCCCTTGGGAATGGCGGGGCCAGGGAAGGAAGGTGACAGACAGTGGTGACCAGTGCAGAATGGGGCAGGGGAAGCACCCCCAACACTGCTGCCCCTGCTCAAGGGAGTGGAGGATGGGAGGGAACTGCTTACAATAGGAACACTCCCGAATCTTCAGCCCTGGGAGGCCCCTGGCCAGGCTGCTGAAATGGACGGTTGGTGCTGGGCACATAAGTAGAAAGGAAGGACAGAGACAGAGAGAGAGAGAGACAGCCAGAGACTGTGAGAGTCTGAGATACAGCCAGTCAGACAGACAGGAGGAAGAGGAGGAGGAGGAGAAGGGGAGAGAGATACTTACTTCTCGGTTTATCCGAATCTTAATGATTCCAGTGAGGGAACAGTACAAAGCAAAAGAGACAGATATTAGGCCAGGGGCAGATGGAGGTGGACGGAGCACAGGAGTGGCCAGAATGGGCGATGTGAGCAGGGCAGGCAGAGCGGAGACGGGCAGGCTGGGCCGGGCTGAGCCACGGAGTGGGGAGTGGTGTGTCCCTGCCAGGGCCCAAGAGAAGCCAACTGGGACCTTGACAAGACCAAGGAGAGGCCCACTGTCACCAAAGCTGCCCAAGTCTGCGAGGCCAGGCCTGGCCCTGACTCCAACCAAGGGATACGATGAGTGGGGGAGGCAGCAAGGGATTCTGGGAAACACGGCATGGCACATCTGGCCCCAGGAGGAGGAGAAGAAGAGGGAGAGGAGAGGCCACCTCCAGAAGCCCTGACTACCTCGGCTCCCAGACCTGTGCCTTGCTCCGCCTGGCCCCCCAGGCCTTTGCTTAGGCAGCTCCCCACCCGGGATACTCTTCCCTCTCCTCTCCAGCCACCCAGAGGCAGCTCAAGCCCTGCTTCCTCCACAAAGCCCGCCAAACCAGCCCTGGCTCTGCCACTAGCCTGCTGTGTAACACTCAATCTGTATCATCTCTCTCCTGACCTGCACTTGCTCATCTAATCTGAAGTTATTTTGATTTGTAGAAATGTCTATCTGTCTCACCCACTCGAATAGATACATTCAAGGAAAGCAGAGGTCATGACTGTCTTGTTCACATCTGTATCCCTGGTGCCCAGCACAATGCGTGGCACAAAGGAAGTGCTTAAAATTTATTTCATACGTGATTAAATGATGCTGTCCCAAACTTGGTTTGCTGTAGGGGTTAGGGGCCCCATCCCGTCTCACCCCTCTTCCACACCTAGGGAGTAGACTCATCACCTCTCCTTGACACCCAAGCCCAAGCCTCCTGGCTGCCTACTCTGTCTCTGGCCCCTTCCTCCCATCCATCCAAGTCCTGCTGCTGCAACAGGGGGCAGGACAGCCTCACAGCAGCAAAGGCTTTAGAGACAAAGACAGGCTGAGATCTGAGTCCTTTCTTTACCACTCACAAGCTCTGCAACCCGGGACAAGTCGCTTCGCGTCTCTGAGCCCCGGTTTCCTCACCTGTAAAGTGAGGTCATGGTGCTAAGTGCCTCGGAGGGTGGGTGGAGGAATTACAGAAAAGGAGATCTTGGGTGTAAAGTACTTAGCACAGTGCTTGGCACCCAGTACATGCTGGATAAACGTGTGTTATTATTCTTAAAGGACCACTCTGATTATGGTCAAAACACTTTAACAACTCCCTGGTGCCCCTAGGAAAAAGCCCCCACTCCTGAGCCTACCATTTGAGGTCTTCACAATCCAGCCCCTGCCTACCTCTTCGGCCTCACGGTGCACGGTGAGAATCCCATTCTCCATGCCTCCCGCCTTCCTCACCTCTTGGCCTAGCTGTCTGCCTCTTCCCTTTGCTCTGCTTCCCTAAAGCACCTCATCTCTCAGGCCAACTCCAGCCTACAGAAAGCCTTCCAGAATCTGCTGCCCACTGTCCTCCCTCCTCTGAGCACCCTGGCACTGACTGCAGAGATGGGGGCACTCCAAACTCAGCCACTTGAACCCCCATTTATCCCAACAGGTTTCTGCCCTGCCTGGATAGTAAGCCTGGAGCGGGCAGGGCCAGGTCTGCAGAAATGACAGGGCAAGGCACTCACATCTATGTAGTTGGCATTAATGTAGTCAGCATTGGGGTCTCCCAGCATCGGGTGTAGTTTCACTCGGTGCCGATCATCTGTAAACACAGAGCAGGTGGGCAGGGGCTGAACTGGGGAGCCCAAAGCTAGGCAGTCAGGGAGGGATTCCTGGAGGCTGGGGATAGGGCACAGGCAGGGCCACCAGGGAACCTAGAGTCTCAGGGCTTACCAGTAGTCTCTGGGCACCATGGGAGGCAGGACACACCAAGGGGTAGAGTCTGGGCTATGGAGTCAAGGAAGCCCAAGAGTGTATGCTGCTCAGGCAATTACTAGCTCTGAGACCTTGAGCAGGAATCTTAATCTCCCAAGCCTCAGTTTCCTGATCTGTAAAACGGGGATTATAGTATTTCCCGCTTCATAGGGGAATTGACGGGAATAAATGAAATAAGCACAGGGCGTGGCGTGTGGCAGGCTCTCAATAAAAGGTGGCCAATGCTACTATCATCTCTGAGGCTGCCCCAGCTCACCCTGGCTGTGCTCCCCTTCCTGATGCCCTCCCGCCCACTGCCCTGGACCCCAGGCCCTTCCCCAGGACTCACAGGCAGGCATTGGCTCCTGCCGGCCGCCCTTGACCTTGTCTTTCTTCTTTGTGGCGTCCCAGCCTTCAAAGAAGCTCTACCAGAAGGGGAAGTGGTGGTCAGTGGGAGAGAGGGACCCTCACCCAAGGGCCCCTTCCCCTCAATGGGGATGATGTAGGCAGGATGGGAGTGGACAATAAGGACCAGGTTCAAGCTGAACTTGGCTGAGATAAAGTCACTGTCACTGTGGGTGACATAAAGCCAGGGACCAGGGTCAAAACCAAGGCGTGTGGGGGGAAGGGAAATGAGAAAAGAGGAAAAGAGGGTCAGGGTTCAAAGACATTTTGGAATAAGGGTCAGGCTTAGAATAAGGATTAGAAAGAAGGTAAAGGTGGGGGTCAGATTTAGATTAGGATAAGGGCGATGTCGGAGTTCAGACAGAGGTGAGATGAGATCCAGAGTTCAAATGGAGCTTAGGATGACACTCAGGATCAATGTCAGGCTGGGATTAGGTCAAGGTCAGTGTCGGTGGGCAGGTTCAGATTAGGGACAGAATAAGGATCTCGATCACAATCCACATAGAGATGGAGACGAGATTCAAGGTCAGATTTCAAATCAGGGTTAGCATGAGAGTGAAAAACCATATCAGTCTAAAATTCAGATGAGGGTCAGAGTCAAGGTCAAAAGGTTGAGCTGGGAACTGTCAGAGCAGGGGTCCAACCAGGGCTAGGCTGAGGGTTGCCAGGGTCAGAGTCCACAGAGAGAGAGAACCAGGTGAGGCCTCCGCAGGGGTCCTGCTGGCCCGGGGCCGGCGTGCACCTCGTACTCCTGCTTGAAGCCGTAACCCTCAGCCGTCTTCATCTGGTTGATGTGCTGCAGAAGGTCCGCCACACGCACTGCAGGGTGCAGCTGCCCCGTGTGGTACGGGGAGCCCTTCCGGCCACAGGGACGCCTCGGGGAGCCCCCCAGGAGGCTGCTGGCCTCAGTGACCCCACCGCTGCGCTGGTCTCCTGCAGTCAGAGAAAGACAAAGCAGTTCTTGACACACACGCCCCAGCCTTGGGGGACCTGGAGAGACTGGGAGGCTATGGGGGAAGGGAGGCACAGCCAATGCCAAGGATGGCTGGGTTGTTGGCTGGAACCAAGCACCTAGTCAGGCCCACCCTGTGTGGTCCTGGGCATGTCCCCTCCCTCCGAATCTCAGTTCCACCTGTAGAATGAGCAGGTCAGATTAAGTGGTCTCCAAGGGCCCTTGTGGCCCAGCCTGGCTATGATTCCATTATCCCCTCACTCCACCCCATGAGGCTTCACCGCACTCCCTGCAGAAGGCAGTGCTCCACAGAGCCCACGACAGACAGCCCCTTCTTCCTCCCCTTCTTCCAGAGAACAACCTGGAACACTGGCAACTCCCAGCAATTACCCCCATTCAAAGACAAGCAAATTGGAAATTAGCAGCTACTGCCAACCCCTCTGCAGATTAATGCGAGGCACCTGAATAGGAGCCTGTCTCCTGCGCAGGGAGTTCCACTGTCAGCCCGTGCGGGGCCGCAGCCAATGGGGGAGTGGGTGGAGAGGTGCGTAGCTCCTCACACACCCTGGGAAAGCACCCTCCCCGCAGCCCCCAGGACCACCCTGTACCCGGCTGTTCTGCTCAGCATTCCCAAGGACGTCCCACTCTGGTCTTGGAGATCAGGTCCCGGAACTGAGAAAACAGCCACACCCGCCTTGGGACACACACTTCCACTCACTCACTTAATACTCATGCATTGTTTAACCACAGGGATACGTTCTGGAAAACGCACTGTTAGGTGATTTGGTCTTTGTGAGAACACCACAGAATGTATTTACACAAACCCAGATGGTAGAGCCTACTCCACAGACCGGGGCTGCACAGCATAGCCTATTGCTCCTACGCTACAAACCTGTACTGAATACTGTAGGCAATTATAACACAGTGGTAAGCATTTACGTATCTAAACACAGAAAATGCACAGTAAAAATATGCTATAAAACATAATAAATGGGCCGGGCGTGGTGGCTCAAACCTGTAATCCCAGCACTTTGGGAGGCCGAGGCAGGAGAATCACGAGGTCAGGAGTTCGAGACCAACCTGGACAACATGGTAAAACCCTGTCTCTACTAAAAATACAAAAAGTTAGCTGGGTGTGTTGGCACGAGCCTGTAATCCCAGCTACCTGGGAGGCTGAGGCAGGAGAATCACTTGAACCTTGGAGGCAGAGGTTGCAGTGAGCCGAGATTGCACCACTGCACTCCAGCCCAGGCGACGGAGTCTTTTGCGAGACTCCATCTCAAAAGAAAAAAAAAAAATAGTAAGTGGTACACCTGTATAAGGCAATTTACCACGAATGGAGCTGCAGGACTGGAAGCTGCCCTGGGTGAGTCACTGAGTGACTGGTAAGTGAATATGAAGGCCTAGAATATTCCTGTACACTACCATGAGCTTTATAAACACTGTATGCTTAGGCTACAATACATTTATTTAAAAATAGTTTTCTTTCTTCAATAATAAATTAACCTTAGCCTACTGAAATGTTTTAATTTGATTTTTTTACTTTTATAATGACACATGCACATAGTACAGCTGCACAAAAATATTTTCTATCTTTATTCTATACACTTTTTTCTATTTAAAATTTTTTTTGGTTTTTTAAATTTTTTGTTAAAAACTAAGACACACACACACACACACACACACATTAGCCTAGGCCAGCACAGGGTCAGGATCATCAGTATCGCTGTCTCCCACCTCCACGGATCTTGTCCCACTGGGAGGTCTTTAGGGGCAATAACACACATGTAGCTGTCATCGCCTATGAAAACGGTGCCTTCTTCTGGGACCCTTTCTGAAGGACCTGCCAGAGGCTGTTTTACAGTTAACTTTTTAAAAAATAAGTACACTCTAAAATAATGATTAAAAGTATAGTATATTAAATACATAAACCAGTAATACAGTCATCATTATTATTAACTATTACGTACTGCACACAATTGTATGTGCTAAACTTTTTTACAACTGACAATGCAGTAGGTTTATTCCAGTATCACCACAAACCAGTGAGTAATGCATTGCACGACATTATGATGGCTACAATGTCACTAGGTCATAGGAGTTTTTCAACTCTGTTATAATCTTATAGGACCACCATGGTATATGCGGTCCATTGTTGATCAAAACTTCATTATGCGGTGCATGACTGTACTCATGTCCCTCCTCCTGCCCTGGGTGAGGCTGCAAGGGGCTTATTCAAGTCTAGCCCTCCCATTTTCGAGCCAATCTCTGCCCAGGTCTAAGCTGGCAGGGTCCACTGGGGGACTGTCAGTGGGGCTTAGATACCTGCCCCTACTCCCTGTGCCTTCACATATGCTGTCCTTCTCCCTCCAAAATCCCTCCTCCCCCTACTTTTCTTGCCTGATGAACTCATACTCATCCTTCAACTCTCAGCTGAAATGACCCTCCCTACAAGAACCCTCTCCAGTGCCTGGCCTAGAATTCCTACTCAACAACTAACTGGCAGAATGAATGCAGGATCACCAGGAGACCCCCTGATGAGCCCAACTTCCCCAAACTCCAACCAGGTCAGTGAGGCTGCCCCATTGTGCTTGGGTTCCACCTTCCTGTGCGATGGTTTGAAGATGGCCTCACCTCATTTGTTTCTCTGCTCTCAGGAACCACAGTCTTGAGCTGTCTATAGTTCAATGTCTGAAAGCAACTGATTCCTATATTTTAGCTGGATTTCTGGTTGCTTACAGCTGGATGGCAAATCAAGTACCAGTTATGCCATTGTGGTGGGATGCCCAAACCCTTAATTTTACAGATAGGGAAATTGAGGTCCAAAGAGAACAGACTGGCCTAACATGGTGGTTGCCAGAGTGTTTCAGAAAACAGTAGGGATGCGAGATCATTAAGTGGTATCCCATTAAAAAGAAGAACAAGAGGAGGAAGAGGAATTCTGTGTTTTAAAGGAGTCTGTGAAATTCTAGTTTAAACAAAAACAAACAGGTTTCTTCCCTGCAAGACCTCTCGGGGCTTTTGGTGTGTTTGTGTGCATTTTAAATCTTCAAGAGAGGAGTGGAGACAGCAATGTTTCATAAACATCTTTCGCCACGGAGGGCTTTTCTTGTTTATTTCATGAAACATCCTCAGGGGAACACAGTGCAATGTAGACTCTGAGAGATGGGCTCTGGAGTCAGACTTCAGATCAATTCCCAGCTCTGTATGTGACCGTGAGGATGTTACTTACTCTCTCCAAACTTCCATTCTTACATGTCAAGTGAAGGTAAAAATTGTTACAATCCAATATGATGATGTAAATATTAAATATAATAATGTATACAAAGCACGCAGCCCAGTGCCTGGCACACAGCGCGCACCTGCAAGGGCAGCTGTTGACACTACTAGTCATTTCCAGGAAAAGAAGGAAGCTCCTGAGTGCCAGAAAGCCAGGGCAGCTGGCTAACAAGAGTCTTGGTCCTTCTGTGCTGTAAGATCTTGGGTCTGGAACCTAAAAGGCAAGTTGAAAAGATGATTCCAAGGAGCGTCCATAACACACACACAAGACAAGTGCAACAGTTTCAAGAAGAGGGACTTCTGTTGGCTTAAAGAACTCAGAGAAGAAACTGGCGAGATGGAGAAGCCCTCGTGCTCTTTGTGGAAAGTGGGCCGACAGCTCCACAGAGAGCTCTCCTGGCAGAGAAAGGAGCAAATGAGGGTGGCAGAGAACCGAAGAGTTTATCCCAGAGATCCTGAAGGGCTGGCAGCCCTGGCACAGCCCCACAAGGAGGCATGCAATCAGCGCACAGTGGCTGGAACAAGTAAAAAGTCCCACGTGGAAAGCCAGAGCCACATCTGGGCAGCTGACAGCTGAGCCTAAGAACAACACAGGATGTTCTACAAATAAGACCACCGGGAAAGAACAGGATGATGATGTTCCCAAGAGAACCCTCCAATTTCTGGGCCCAGAGAGGACAGGTCTCTACTCTCCTTGCCTATGAGTTCCCCTGTGGGACTTGAGACACACTTCCTACCCCATCCCATCCCCTACCCCTAAGGACCAGTTTGTCCAGAGGCCCACCTTCAAAGTCTCCACCCCAGGGCTCTCCCAGGCCCTTCCTGGCTCCATCGTGACTGTGGAACATCTTCTGTGAGTAGCCACTGGACAGCTGATGTTTTATGGGGAGGGCCGAGGCCCAGAAAAAAGAACACTAGGTTTGGAGTCAGAGAGACCTGAATTCAATTTCTGGCTCAAGTTCCTTGACCTCTCTGGGTCTCAGTCTCCTCATCTGGAAATGAAAATCCTCAGTCCTCCCTCAGCGATGGGCACTTCCCCTGATTCCCACCACCCTCAGATGAAGAGAGGCCCCCAGTTATACCATTTGGTAGCACCCCAAACTTTTCCTCCACTGTTTGCAATTAGCAAGTAAGTTTCTTTCCTAAAGAAGCACAGCCTGTAATAAGGGCTAGCCATATCTAACATATTGAGTGCCCTGCACAATTCTTAAGTCACTTATTCCCTAGAACATCCCTATGGCGGGGGCACTATCATTGTTCCTCTTGTGCAAATGAGAAAACTGAGGCCCAGAAGAGTTAAGCTACTCACTCATTAAATGGCAGCACTAGGATTCAAACCCAGGCTTGAATTCACCTGACTCTGAGACCCTACTGTCCCCACTGCTCTCTCTGCTTCCCTGATTAGGGCGCATTGATGAGCATGAGAAAAACTGGCACTTATTTGACAAACAATTTGGCCAATACCGACTGGCACCCACAGGAGTCAATAGCTCCAGACAGACAAGGCCCAGGAGGATCTGAGGGTTTTCGCAGGCAGGACTTCAGAGACAACGGGGCTCATTCCAACACCTTGGGAAGGTTCCAGCTGGCTTCTTCACACCAGCCCCGCCATCAGTTACCCACAGTGGTAAGTCCTTCATTTAAATTTGCACAGAAGGATGCACTAAAATCAACATGGCTTTCCATTCTAAACCAAAAAACCTGGCCTCCACTGTTTGGAAAAGAAGGAAGTGGAAGCCAGACAGGCATGTGGAGGGCAGAGAAGAAGAAAGACAGAGAAGGTGCTGAGGCTCAGCTCAGCTCATCTCCTGGACACATTTTTTTTTTTTTCTTTTTTGAGACAGAGTCTTTTTCTGTCTCCCAGGCTGGAGTACAGTGGAGTGATCTCAGCTCACTGCAACCTCTGCCTCCTAGGTTCAAGCAATTCTTGTGCCTCAGCCTCCCAAGTAGCTGGGATTTCAGGCACCCACCACCATGCCCAGCTAATTTTTGTATTTTTAGTAGAGACGGGGTTTCACCATGTTAGCCAGGCTGGTCTTGAACTCCTAACCTCAAGCGATCTGCCTGCCTCTGCCTCCTAATCACACCTGGGATTACAGGTGTGAACCACTGTGCCTAGAACCTGGACACATTTGGAGTTTCCAACCATCACCTCTGCCCAAGCTCAGTGCCCCTTCCTCCTCACCATCAGTCAACCGTACCCATCTCACCAAAATGCTGACCATTCCTGCCCAAGGGCATATTTTCTCAAAACTGACAGCACTGATTGTCCTTACTATCCACATAGCAATTAGCCTGGTCTCGACTTCCCTGGGTCAGTTCTGACTCCCCATCTCATCAGTGAATCCCAGGAGCACAGCCCATGTTTCCTGCCTCTGTAAGACTCAGCAGCTAGGCATGAGCCCACACCACCCCGATCTCCTGCTCTCTCTAGCACACACTGGAGGATTCAGTGCAGTCGCACCTCTCCCTGTCTCCTCCTGTGCCCATCATCACACATTTGCACATACTGTGCCTCCTCTACACATGCCCTTTCGTTCCCATCTCTGCGGTCTGAATCCTACCCATCCCTCAAGGTGCAGCATGATGCAGTAGAAACAAGTTTGCAATTCAGAAAGATTTGCATTTAAGTCCTGACTCTGCCACTTTCTGGCTGTTTAACCTGGACAAGTGACTTCCCCTCTCCAAGCCTCTATTTCCTCGTTTGTAAGTTGAAGGGTTAATAACAGCTACTAAGCAGGCAGGCACAGTGGCTCACGTCTGTAATCCCAACACCTTGGGAGGCCGAGGTGGACAGATCACTTGAGGTCAGGAGTTTGAGACCAGCCTGGCCAACATGCTGAAACCCCGTCTCTACAAAAAATACAAAAATTATCCAGGCGTGGTGGTGGGTGCCTATAATTCCAGCTACTAGGGAGGCTGAGGCAGGAGAATCACTTGAACCCGGGAGGCAGAGGGTTGCAGTGAGCCGGGATCGCACCACTGCACTCCAGCCTGGGCAACACAGTGAGACCCCATTTCAAAACAAAAAACAAAACAAAACCAAAAAACAGCTACTAAGCAGGGTAAAATGGTATACAATGGTGAAAATTTAATGAGAGAGATGACAAAGATAATATGATTAATAAGTGCATAACACTGAGTTTAAAAACATAAATAAAATGACCAAATACCTAGACAAATATAATTATCAAAAATATAACTTTCTATTTAAAAAAAAATAGAAAGCCTGAATAGTTGTTTAGTCCTTTAAATATATCAAATCAGAAGTTTAAAATCTGGCCGGACACAGTGGCTCACACCTGTAATCCCAGCACTTTGAGAGGCAAAAACAGGTAAATCGCTTGGGCCCAGGGGTTCGAGACCAACCTGGACAACATGACAAAACCCTGTCTCTACCAAAAAATAAAAAAAAAAAAAAAAAAGTGAGGCATGGCAGTGGGCACCTATAGTCCCAGCTATTCAGGAGGCTGAGGTGGGAGGACCACTTGAGCCCAGGAGGTTGAGGTTGCAGTGAACCATGATCACACCACTGTAGTCCAGCCTGGGCAATAGAGTGAGACCCTATCTCAAGGAAAAAAAAAAGAAAGAAAGAAAAGAAACATCGGCCAGGCACGGTGGCTCACGCCTGTAGTCCCAGCACTTTGGGAGGCCAAGGCGGGCAGATCACGGGGTCAAAAGATCGAGACCATTCTGGCCAAAATGGTGAAACCCCGTCTCTACTAAAAGTACAAAAATTAGCCGGGCGTAGTGGTGGGCGCCTGTAGTCCCAGCTACTTGGGAGGCTGAGGCAGAAGAATTGCTTGAACCTGGGAGGCGGAGGTTGCAGTGAGCCGAGATAGCGCCACTGCACTCCAGCCTGGCTACAGAGCGAGACTCCATCTAAAAAAAAAAAACTAAAGAAAAGAATCATCATAATCATCATGACCGAGTTGAATTTATCCCCTGAATTTAAGGTAATTTTTTTAAAAACCTAAAAATGTCACTAATCCCATTAGCAGACAAAAGGGGAAAAAATAATTATCACAATGATTGCAGAAAAAAGTATTTGGTAAGTTTAATGCCCACTTAAAATCTCTCAGCAAACTAAAAACTAAAGGAAACTTGGTTAGCCTGATAAAAGCATTTCTACCAAAACCCCAAAGCAATCTTCATTCTGTGTTTAAATGTTAGAAATAGTCCTTTTAAAATCAGGAAAAGAAGACAATGATTCCAGCTACAACCACTCTATTCAACACAGTAATGAAGGTCCCAGCCAGAAAAACATGGGAAAAAAAGAATAAGAAACGGGAAAGAAGAAACAACTATTTCTTCTGCAAAGGATATTCACAGATCCTTTAACTGCTTAGAAAGCCTGAAACATTCTACAGACAAATGAGAATAAGAAAGCATATCAAGAAGTATGAATATAAGGCTGGGCACGGTGGCTCACGCCTGTAATCTCAGCACTTTGAGAGGCCAAGGTGGGTGGATCATCTGAGGTCGGGAGTGCGAGACTAACCTGGTCAGCATGGTGAAACCCCATCTCTACTAAAAATATACAAAAATTAGCTGGACGTGGTGGTGCATGTCTGTAATTCCAGCTACTTGGGAGGCTGAGGCAGGAGAATCACTTGAACCAGGGAGGCAGAGGTTGGCGTGAGACGAGATTGCGCCACTGCACTCCAGCCTAGGTGACAGAGTGAGACTCCGTCTCAAAGAAAAAAAAAAAAGTATAAGATCAATATACAATCAAAAATAAACTGCATTTTTCTATATAAGAAATAGAAATGTAATATTTGAAAAGTGTACCATTTGCAATAGAAGTCAAAAATAAAGAACCTAGGGACATCTATCTAAAAAAAGATGTACAAGATTTTATGGAGAAAATTATTGAAAGACATTCAAGACCTAAATAAATGGGGCAATATACGTCACTTTCATGGGTAGAAAGACAATTTCATAAGATGTCAGTTCTTCCCAAATTGATCTATAAATTCAATACAAACCCATCCAACAAAGTTTTTCAAGAAACTTAAAGAGATGACTCTAAAATTTATAACAAAGAGAATTAGCCAGGCGTGAAGGCTCATGCCTGCAATCCCAACACTTTGGGAGGCTGAGGCAGGCAGATCACTGGAGCCCAGGAGTTTCAGACCAGCCTGGAGTAACATAGTGAAACCCCATCTCTACCAAAAAAAAAAAGAGCAAAGATTAGCCGCGCATGGTGGTGTGCCCCTATAGTCCCAGCTCCTCGGGAGGCTGGGGTGGGAGATCGCTTGAGCCTGGAAGATGAAGGTTGTAGTGAGCCCAGATTATGCCACTGCACTCCAGCCTGGGTGACAGAGCTAGACCCTATCTCATTAAGAAAGAGAGACAGAATGAAAACAAAAACAGCCAAGACATCCTTGATGAAGCACAAAGTTGGCACAGCTTCATGTTTCAGATATCAAGACTTAAATAGCATCGATAATAGACTGTGTGGTTGGGAATCAACAAAAACGACCAATGAAAGAAACAGGGAACTGAAAAATGATCCATGTATCTGTAGAAATGTGGTGTGCAAGAAGGATGGCACTGCAAATCAGCAGGGAAAGCGTGAGCTATAATAAATGATGCTGGGACAGTGGCTTATTGCCATGGAAAAAATAAAATCCTTAATTTATACCATCACACACAAAAATCAATTCCAGATGGATAAAGATTTAAATATAAAATGTAAAATGTTATAAGTTCTAGAAAAAAAGCAAAAAAAAAATACTTTATAACTTTGGGTAGGGAAAACTTCTTTAAAAAACACAAAAAGCAGAAATCACAAAGAAAAGACTGATGAATTTAAGTACGTGAAAATAAAAATCTTCTGTTCATCCAAAGACACTATAAATAACCTAGGAAGATGAGCCACAAATTGGGAGAAGATATTTGCAATTCATAAGTGACAAATGATTATTATCCTAAAAATATAAAGAACTCCTAAAAACCACTAAGAAAGCAACAGAAAACCCAATAGAAAATTAGGTGAAAGACATGAACAGGCATTTCATAGAAAAACAGACCTGAATGGCCAATGATGACTTGAAAATCTGTTCAACCTCATTAGTCATCAGTGAAATGCAAATTAAGACTATAGAGAATTACCATTTTATACAAACCAATGCGGCAGAAGTGAAGAAGGCTGGCAAATTTTGATCTTGATGTAGAGCAACAGAAACTCTTACACACTGCTGCTAGGAAAGAAAACAGGCAGAGTTGCTTTGGAAAGCAACTTGGCACTCTTATTAAGCTGAAGATGCATGTACTCCATAATCCAGCGATTCTATTTCTAGAACCTTGTGCGCAGGTGCATCTAGAGATCCACATCAGAATATTCATAGCAGTCTCATTTGTGATAACAAGAAAACTAAAAACCAATCGAACGCCCATGGATGGCAGAATGAAGAAGTCAATTGTGATACAGCCATACAATGGGAAACTACGCATTTGTAAAGTAAATGAACTGCAGCAAAATATCCACATGGATAAATTTTAGAAATATGATGTTAAGAAGTAGTGTGTGATTTCATTTTTATAAAGCCTGAAAATGAGCAACACTATACAATGCATTGTTTGGGGATATATGTACACGTGGTAAAACTACCCCCAAAAGGCTGGGCGCAGTGGGTCATGTCTATAATCCCAGCAGTTTGGGAGGCCGAGGGGGGTGGATCACCCGGTCAGGAGATCGAGACCATCATGGCTAAGATGGTGAAACCCCATCTCTACTAAAAATACAAAAAATTAGCCGGGCGCAGTGGCGGGCGCCTGTAGTCCCAGCTACTAAGGAGGCTGAGGCAGGAGAATGGCGTGAACCTGGGAGGCGGAGTTTGCAGTGAGTGGAGATCACGCCACTGCCCTCCAGCCTGGGTGACAGAGCGAGACTCCATCAAAAAAACAAACAAACAAACAAACAAAAACTACCCCCAAAAAGGGTAGGAAAATTATAAACACAAATTTCAAGGGAGGCTGGGCACAGTGACTCACGCCAGTAATCCCAACACATTGGGAGGCCAAGGTGGGCAAATCACTTGAGGTCAGGAGTTCGAGACCAGTGTGGCTAACATGGTGAAACCCTGTCTCTACTAAAAATACAAAAACTGGCTGGGCGCAGTGGCTCATGCCTGTAATCTCAGCACTCTGGGAGGCCAAGGTGGGTGGATCGCCTGAGGTCAGGAGTTCAAGACCAGCCTGGCCAACATGGTGAAACCCTCTCTCTACTAAAAATACAAAAATTAGCTGGGTGTGGTGGCACACACCTGTAATCCCAGCTACTCAGGAGACTGAGGCAGGAGAATTGCTCCATCCCAGGAGGCAGAGGTTACAGTAAGCCAGGATTGCGCCACTGCACTCCAGCCTGGGCAACAGAGTGAGACTCCATCTCAAAAAAACAAAAAAATTAGCCGGGTATGGTGGCAGGTGCCTGTAATCCCAGCTACTTGGGAGGTTGAGGCAGGAAAATCGTTTGCACCTGGGAGGCAGAGGCTACAGTGAGCCGAGATCATGCCACTGCAATCCAGCCTGGGCGATAGAGTGAGACTCCATCTAAAAACAAAAAACAAAACAAAAAAAAACACCACAACAATTTCAAGGGAATATTTACACATAAGAAAGAGGTAGGGGATATAGCTAGGGAGGTGTACCAAGATAATGTTCTAATTCACCAATGAGGTTCGTTGCTGTTTGTTGTATGGTTATTATTTTATGACTTTCATAAACATTACATATTCTCTTCTGTACAAATCAACACTAAACAGAATAAAAAGATGTGGGATGAAGCAAGTTATGACACAGACCTAGTACATGACGGCTGACTCACTATATTCTGTGAATACAAGCACAGCCCTAAGTGATTTTGCACACATTATCTCATTTAGTCTTCACATCAGCCCTACTAGCAGAGGCGATCTGCATTCCCACTTTATACATGAGGAAACAGACATCCAGAGGGCTTAAGCAACTTGCCCCAGGTCACACAGCTAACAAAGGGAGAGGCAAGCCCAGGTCCGACTCTGTATTGGTCTCTCTCAGCCACTGTATCCCCACCTCTCACATAATAGGTGCTCAATAAGGGGTGAGGCCACTCTGATCCCTCTGTTCCTACAGCAGCACCTCCTCTTGACAATTGTCACAACGAACCTTGCATTCCTCTTATGCTAGCAGAATTCCTTGCAAGACTCCTCCAGTACACAATGCAAAAATGCCACCTGTGCTGGCTCTGTACCCAGTAGGTATCCAGCAGGAGCACCATAGATGCTTCACTTTTGGTTGCAGGTGTTACAGAACTCATCTGATGTGGGGATCGTATTGTCTCAGGTTGGGAGCCCCAGAGCCATGAGGAAGGGGTAGGAGGGCGGGGCACTCACCCCGGGTGCTGTAGCCATGGGTGTCCATGAAGGACAGGCCCAGCCGCTCGTCCTCCTGCAGGGTGCTCTGGTCTGTGAAGCTGCGGTCCACGGCACTCATCATGTGTGTCTTCTCCTGGCGGTAGTTGACGGTGGCCTTGGTCATGTTCACCGGCTTCCTGGGGAGGGGGGTTGAGGGGAGACACAGGCACTGTGTGCTGTTGGACAGCACCCAGAGGTGGGTGAGGAGGTCCTGGAGTAAGGGGGCCTCAAGGCCAGGAGCCAGCAGCTGTCCTAGTAGCATCTCTGGATGCTGAGGGCTCTGCCTCCATCCTTCATTCACTAGACCCAGAGCTGCTTCCCTGAAAAGGGCTTGGGAGAGCCCGTCCTAGGGACCTCTGCTAAGGGAAAGGGGTGGAGCAGCAGTGGTCTGAGGCTGGGATCCCACTCCTAAGTTTCACTGGCCCCCTGGGCTTAGGAAATGGGAAAGAAAGTCACTCCAGAGCTAATGTGGTATTACAGCAGACAGCTCCCCTCACCCCCATTGCACCCCAAACTAGGAAAATGGCTAGTCCAGCTCTAGGCCCAGCATGTCCTCACCTCTCTCTCTTCTCCCCGTGGGTCTGGCTCTTGCTCAGCCAGGTCTCTGGGGCTTCCCCCATGCACACAGTGAACTTTGCCCTTGGCTTCTCCCTACTCCCAGTAGCACCCAGGATGGTGCCAGCATAGACCACCACAGACTTGTAAAGAGATCCACGGAAGGTCCAGATTCCCACCACTGCCCACCAGTCCATCCTGCTGCTCAGAGCAGCAGGGAAGAGAAAGAGAGACCTCCTCTCCCTCCAGGCCCAGCTTCATGGATGAGGATGGCAGTTTGTGGCTTCAAAGGAACTTGGAGGAAAGTGGGAGGGAGAAAAGGAGGTGGGGAGACAGGGCTGTGGACAGAGGACAGCCGGCCAGCCTGGCTGAACATGGAGCCCAGAGAGGACCTGTCAGTGAGTGGATGCTGGCCTAGAGGGCGGTCTCCTGTGGCGTGCCACAGACTCTGTTCCCAGCCCAGGACTCTTGGCCTACCTGGAAGAAGAGCTACAAAAACAAACCAACCCAATCACCAGAAGATGGAAACCGGGAGGGACACCTAACGCTGTTGGCATCTGGCTGAGCTCAATGTGAGATTAAGCAGAGGGAATTTAATACAGATTCTTTGAAAAGTTCTGCATCTGGTTTTGAAAACTAACTGCACAAGCAGCAGGGAGGGAGAGCTGCCTGTCCACGGCCCCTACAGGAGCTGAGCTGGGGGCTCAGCACAAGTCACTGGGTGTTGAGTTGCTGAAAAAGCTCGTGTCAGGAAACAGCAAGATAAGGAGCCATCCAGGGAGGAAAAGGTGAGAGACCCACTGTCCTCAAGGCTGGCCTGGCACTCTCTGGGCCTGCTCTTCAAGGGAAAATCAGCACAGGTGCGGGAGGAATGTTCTGGAAGGCTTGCAGAGTAGAAGAGACAGAAGACAGAGTAGCATAGGCAGGCTGTGGAGTCAGCAGAGGCCTGGGTTGTATCCCAGCTCCAGCACATTCTGCAACCTCCCACAAGTCCCTCGGTCTGAGCCTCAGTTTCCTCATCAGTAAAGTGGGAGTGATAAGAGCTCCTATTTCTCAGAGCATTTTTGAGGACTCTGTCAAGAACTGAGCACAGGGCTTGGCCCAGAGGAGGCTCCCAAGAAGTGGTCGGTCTGCAGAGCTGGGGCTGCCTGGCTGGAGAAGGAATTTGTGGGGGCCTGAGAGTTGCCTGTGCTGTGGGAGGTGCTGCCAGTCTCAAAACAGGTAGGCCCCACCCACATGCACACAAGCACACACATGCACGTGGACGTGGGCTCCAGAGCGTGTCCTGACCGTGGATTTGGTTGGAGGTCAGAACATCCTTCTAACACGGAACAGTAGACGTAAGGGGCTGCTCTAGTGGTGAAGGGGACATTGAGGTTCAGGGACTTGCTGGGGGTAACTCAGCAGGGCCAGCTCTGAACCCATGCCTCTGAAGGGCAGAACCAGCACTTGTGACCACGACTTGAGGAGGAAGATGCAGAGGGGAGGGACAGAGCAGAGGAGAGAAAGTCAGAGGCCAAGGTGACCACAAAGAACGGGGTGGACATCAGACCAGGCTGGGTGCAGCGAGACTAAGCCCAACCAGAAAGGGCGGGGGCAGGGGATCTCCCCCTAGGCAGGGCCGGGGACTCCCAGGCAAGGTGGAGCTACTTACGGGTAGTAGGAGTAGGCATAGTGGTCTCTCCTGGCAGCATGCAAAGAGAGAACAGCACAGTCGTGTCTGAGGTCCATCCACCAAGGCCAGGCTGAGGCAATGCCCATGCAGCAGGGTGGGGCCTGAGTGCTTCCCAGGCTGGGGAGGGGGCTGGCCAGGTACTGGACAGGTCAGAAGGACCTTCTTGGTCCCAAGAGCTGGTCAGGCTCAGATATTAATGATCAGGACCCAAGGCCCTTCTGGAACCTTCCCCAAGCCTACTGCAGGAGTGAGGGGCACAGAGCTTTCACACACAGTCATACACATATGCATACTCACACACATGTAGATATAGGCTCACATACACTGATACATGGAGAAACACACATCAACACACACAAATGCAGACACACAGGTGTAGACAGGCATACACACATATTCAAACACACTGACACACATTTAGACATATATGCACACACACACACACACATTAGACATCCCTGACACACACAGACTCATACTCTCCAGGCTAACTGCACTTACCAGGGCTGTTCTCGTCCCTGCAGACAGCACCCCACCCTCCCTCCCTGCACGGCCCTCTGCCCCTAGGGGGTCAGCCTTTTGCCTGCACCTCCACCTGGGTGGGGACAGAAAGGGGGCAGAGTGGAGAGGACTCCAGATGGATGCCCAGGATACACCTAGGGCCCGCCCTCACCCACCCTGCAGGCCCCTGGGTGTAGGATCCACTAAAGGAGCCAGGTCATCCCCTCCGGGAGCACCTGGGGTGCAACTTCGGTCAAAAGCCCTACCTTACCGCAAAGCACCCACAGTGTAAAGCAGGTTGGACTCCCATTTCACAGGCGGGGAAGCTGAGTCAGGGAGCATGGGCTGCCTGGGCCTCTCTGGGAGTCAGTGGCAGAGTCCAGAGCAAACACCTGCCCCAGGACCCTGGCCGTGGAACCTCCTCTGTGCTCCCTTCCCAGGCTCTCCAGAGGTCTCCATTCACTTGCCCCCACATCACCCTGTCAGCAGGGACCCCAAAGAATGACCTCCCACAGGAAATTCTGCAGATGAAGGGGAGGAGAGGGGAAGACGGACCAGCAAAGGCAGGCGCTTGGCCCCAGGTCACAGAGCACATCTCCTCCATCCCAGGGAGAGAAGGGAGGGTCCAGGGCGCTGGAGCTGTTGCAGAGGCCCCACGAGGGAGGCCACGGCTGAAGAAATGGCATTCTTCTGGCCTCAGTTGACACACTGTGCCTTCAAAAGGGCCTTCCCGGACCATTCTCCCACAAGTGCCAGCTACATGACGTCTCCTATGTTCTCTTTGCCCCCAACACCCAGCACCTTGTTCTTTTCACAATTTGTAATTATCTCATCCATTTGTGCTTTTTTCTAATTTCATGCCAGGCTCTCCACTGGCTACAAAGTACAGGAGGACAGAATCCTTGTCTTTTTGTCTCCCTCGGTTTCCCCAGGGCCCCACACATTGCAATCCCACAATAAGTATTTTGTTGAATGGAGTAATCAATAAATGAGTAAAAATAAATAAAAGAACTTCACCTCCATGCGCTTCCACTTTCCTCTTTAAAAAGTGAGGTTAAGTCTGGGCGTGGTAGCTCACACCTATAATCCCTGCACTTTGGGAGGCCAAGGCGGGTAGATCACCTGAGGTCAGGAGTTCAAGACCAGACTGACCAACATGCTGAAACCCTGTCTCTACTAAAAATACAAAAAATTAGCCGGGTGTGGTGGCGGGTGCCTGTAATCCCAGCTACTCAGGAGGCTGAGGCATGAGAATCACTTGAACCCAGGAGGCGGAGGTTACAGTGAGCCAAGATCGCACCACTGCACTCCAGCCTGGGCAACAAGAGCAAAACTCTGTCTCAAAAAATACATACATACCCATCCTGGCTAACATGGTGAAACACCGTCTCTACTAAAAATACCAAAAAAAAAAAAAATTAGCCAGGCATGGTGGTGCACGCCTATAGTCCCAGCTACTCGGGAGGCTGAGGCAGGAAAATGGCATGAACCCGGGAGGCAGAGCTTGCAGTGAGCCGAGATCATGCCACTGCACTCCAGCCTGGGCAACAGAGCTAGACTCCATCTCAAAAAGAAAAAAAAAACACATACATACATACATAGTGAGGTTAATAATAATCTCCCACAGGGACTGCTGTGAGGCCCCAGCACCAGGAAACACCCAACAGTGCCCACAAACCACTCCTCCCTACACCTCAGAGTGGGGAGACCCGACTCCCCTGGGCTAGATCATGGGTATACACAGACAAGACAGGGCTTTCTCTGCCCTCATGGAGCTCTTAACCCAGGAGGGAAGACAAACATTGAGCAAAACACTACAAGTAAGTAAATGACAAAGTGCAGGGAGAAGAAAGTGCTGCCATGGAGAAGGGTGGGGTATGGGGACTTCTGAAAACAGAGCTGGGGGATCTGACCTGGCCTGGGGTCATCAGCCTCCCTTCCAGGCCCTGGAATTCCCCTACAGCAGATGCATCCAGTCTGATCGTCCACAGAGGCAGGGCAGGATGGAGAATCTGAAATCTCCTCCCAAGCTGGCCCCTATTTCCCATAATCCCCCTGGGTCTCCCTCCTGCCTCCAATAAGGCTCCATGGGGGTGTAGTAACTGCCCTCCTCAGCAACTTCCTACTCTTGTTAGTTATGTTGGCACCCCAAGTTGATCTGAATACCCCCATCCCTGCCAGGGCTGCTGCATCCCATGATACCCACAATGCAGACTGCAAGAGCCCTGGGGAGCACCGAGGGCCTTGAAGGCCAGGCTCAGATCCAGGGGGATGCAGTAGGTGCTATACAGTGAGATTGAATGGCTTTTAGAGGAAGTAAGGAGTTCCGGGGTGATGGGGGATGAGGGGTTCCTGGAGGCACCTGGGATAACCTGGATTTATAGGGTAGCAAATACATAATGGAAGGTCTCCTAGTGAGGCCCTGACAACATTTCTGATCCACCCTGTCCTGGGCCCAGTGCTCTCTTTGCAGGGGTGGGTGACACCCCCTACTCTGCCAATCCTCTTCTCCTTGAGGGTAGATTTCTAGAACCTCAAATACCACCTGAAACTGAAATCTGCCTCCTCCATTATAGTCCTCTCCAGCCCCAGCCCTACTTAGAGTCAATTCTCAGGCCCCCCTGCTGGGGAGAAGTCAGGGGCTTGCCACTTTGCGGGCACCGCCTATGCACCAGACTCGGTGAGGCCTTCACATTTGTAGGCGAGCCTGAGTTGAAGTCAGGCCCTACTGCCCATCAGCCAAGTGGCCTGGGCGAGTGCTTTCATTACAGTTTCTTTGTCCAGAAAAAAGGGAGTCAGTCAAGATCCAAGAAGGAAATGTTCTCTGACACATCCCGAGTGCCTGATACACAGTAGGTGTCTAATAACTAATGTACTCCTGGATGATGTGTGTGAAGCTCCCGGCACATAGTAATTCCTCATTAAATGATACTTTAAAATAGTCTCTCTTGAAGCTGTGCAGGAACAACGAGAGGAAAAATCAGAGAGTATCGCCCTGACTGGGCCATCCCCCCACATCTCCTCCACTCCAATGCACACTCCACCCCTAGACTCTCTCTCTGTTGCTGGTATCTGGCCTCAGGCAAGGCAGCCCCAGCCAACTCTCTCTCATCTTCCTGGATCCTATTATCTGCTCCCGGCAGCCCAGAGATATAGCCAACTCATCCACGTATACCCAGCCTGGCAGCAGTAGGGGCTATAGAAGCCAGAGCCCAGGTGGGGAAGGGTGGAGCTGGCTCTGCCTCTGGCTCTCTGGGTGGCCTTGGGCAGCCCTGCATCCCCCTCTACGCTTCAGCATCCCCATCCCTCATTTAAGGTGCTTGGACCACAGTGTCCCACAGCTGCCTGGTGGGGAACATGGTGGGGCAGAGCTGGCAAGCAGAAAGGTCCCAGAAGCCCCCACCCAGCACTGCTGCTCAGTCTTCATCTGCACCATGTACTAGGCTCCCAGGGAAGGGTTTTCTGGTGTTTTGAAGGCAAGTTCTGTTTCTTTAAAAAGAACTGAAAACCACTAGACTAGATGGCCTTGAACTACCCGGCAGCTCTTACGTTCTGGGGCTCTGAGCCTCTGCAATTCTAAAGCCTAAGATTCCTAGAGTCCTAAATCCTACATTTCTGAAACTGCAAGATCCTAGGTTCTGGATTCTACAATGTCCTGGGATTTATGCTGCCCTCTGCAAATCCGCTAGGAAACACATTTCATGCAAACACAAGGCTGGACCTTTGAGACCTGAGGGATAGTAGGGGCAGCAGGTGGAGAGTTTTCTCAGTCACAGGCCCAGGAGGGTTCCTCAAGGATCCACAGTAACAGGGTCCAGGGCAATTTGAGCCTGAGAGAAGGTGGATCCCAGGAAGAGACATGGCTCAGGGCCCTTGGGTTAAAGAGGAGTGAGCTCCATCCCCTGCTCAGGTCAACGGCACAATCCATGAGCAGGGCAGACACCTTGGCTGAAGGTCTACAGAGGGGTAGGGGTTCAAAGCCAGGTCACCTCCATGCCATCCCTATTGAAAGAGTCCCAGCAGGCATAGCTCCTTGGCACCAGGCACTGAGCACCCCTTCCTGAACAGCAGCACCTGGCACCAGCCAGACCTTACTCCAGCCATGCCACTCCAGGGCAGCCCCATCTGCCCAGTCTCTGGCTTCCCACCACCCAGCTCAGATCCGTCTGCAGAGCTGATGCCCAGGCTGGCAGCCCTCCACACACCTGCAGGACAGCTGTCCTACCAGCTCTTAGCCACTACTCCTCTGTGCCACCAGGCCTCTAAGGGGTAGAAGGCACTGGTGGGACAGGGCACTGGCCTCACTCACCCTTTGCGGATGATGACAATGATGGCACCGAGGAGAAGGATGAGGACAGCAAGCCCCCCTGCACAGATGCCCAGGATAAGCCCCATCTCCTCCGATCTCTGGGACACCTCCAGGGGCCGCTTGCTTTCCTTGCAGGCAGCTGGGGAGAACAAAGCAGAACAAGGGATCAGAGGAGAGACAGGGACCATCGAGCCCCTCCTGTAGGTGTCTGTGCCCAAGGAACAAACTGGGCTGCACAAACCACCCCACATCCTCAACATATATCCTGCCTTTCCAGCAAATCTAACTCCTCACCATCCCTGACACCTCCTGCACTTCCACACCACAGTCCTCACTGACATGGCTCCTTTGCCAGGAATAGCTTCCCTCGCTCCCCACTTTCTCAGATCCTCTCAGCTCTCAGTAGATAGGGGAGAGCAGATACCTGGGCCTTCAGCCCCACCCTCTTGCCCTCCTGGGAGGTAACAGGGATTAGGAATTGTGTACCTAGGGCATGGTTAGTCCATCTCAGGATGGGAAACCAACCACATTCCCTGTGTGAAAGCACAAAAGACACCTAGAGCACAGGGCCCATGCTGACCTCACCTTCTCCCCACCACAGGAAAGCCGGGCAGATACGTAACCCAGAACCAGCACCCAGTAGCCATCACCCCCAGGGCACAACTACAATGCCTCCTCTCCACAAGCCCGTTCCAGGCCCCTGCTGTCAGCCCGGGAGATGGCACCCTTGAGGTAAGGCACATGGAAACCTAGCAGAGAAGCCCTTCCTGGCCCCAGCCTGCCCAACCACCCTCCTCTACTCCCACAGCCCTAGGTTCTCAGGATCCACCTCCCCAGCGCTGGGCAGGTGAGAAACCTGCCTGAAGGGCTGCAGGAACCCAGCGGACTTACCTTTCCTGGCAATGCGGATGCAATTCAGCCGGGTCTCCTGGAGGCACAGATGGGGGTCTCAGCGCTGCTGAAGCCCCGACCTCTCCCTCCCCAGGGTGGGAACCTCAGACAGCGTTTCTTGGGCCTGTTCAGAGCTTTGTCTGGCGCTGATGGCACCAAGGGACACCCCACCCGAAGGCAGGCCTGGGGGGACCCCTGAGAGCAGGGCCTAGAGGGGAGGTACCTGCAGTGCCTTAGGAAAGGGGGATGAGATCGGAGGCAAAAGAGAAACAAATGTCATGGGGAAATGGGCGGGGCCTCGGACATCGGGGCCAGGCCTAGAGCCAGAAGTCCAGCTAGGAAGTGAGAAATCAGGCAAGAAACAGAGAGAGGAGCCTGGAAGATAGGGCGGGGCTTCAGGGAGGAGCAGGTCCTAGGCCTTAACACAGGAACGCGGGAACCTGAGATGGACTCCTCTGGGAAGAGAAGTATCTAAGATAGAAGGCAGAGCCTCAGGAAGGGGCAAAGACTAGCCTGGGGACCTGGATAGAAAGGAGGAGTCTGGGAAAGAAAGCTCAGGAAGTGGATAGTGTTCTGTGAGAAGGAGTCTGGGGTCTGGAAGGTTGGCTATGGGAGGGGTGGGGCCATGGGGGAGGGGCTGTGGGAGGCGGGGCTGTGGGGGTGGCTCTACAGAAGGTAAGGCTATTGGAGGTGGGGCAATGGGAGGTGGGCAAAAGGAGACAGGGCTAAGGGAGAGGCAAGGTTATGGGGGAGGAGCTGTGGGGGCAGGGCTATGGAAGGTGGGGCTACAGGAGGTAAGGCCATGGGGGGTGGCCTATGGGAGGAAGAGCTATGGAAGGTGGGGCTATGGGAGGTAGGGCTATGGGAGGTGGGGCTAAGGGAAGGGCTGGGCGTGGAGTCTGTGCTGGGCCTGCTGCAAGGTATCCCCTGTCTGCCATCCCCCACACCCAACCACGCCCACCATGACCCTGGCCGGTCCCTCACCCCCTTCAGGTGGCTTGCTGCCTGGAAGTAGATGAGATAGGCCTTCCTAGGCTCAAGCGGTGGGTTCCAGAAGCCTCGGTAGGTCTGATTGTCACCCACGGTAAAGGGCATGGCCTCAGGTAGACTGCTGGCCGCCAGTTCAGCCCCGAAGTAGTGCACCAGGCCTCGGGCCAGCGCCGCCTCAAAGGTCAGTGGCACTGGGAAGCAGTCCTGTCCACCTGGCTCCCGCCGCAGCCTCCGCGCCCGCTCCTCCTCCACAATCACCTGGTACACACTGAACAGGGAGGAGAGCGTACAGGGGATCACAGCCGGCCAGAGCCCTGGGAGAGCCAGCTGGCAGTTAAAGGCATGGGCTTTGCGGTCAAAGCCTGGGGACTAACTTCCACACTGCCTCTTACTAGCTGGGCAAATCCCCTAACCTCCCTGGGCCTCGGTTTCCTCCTTCATAAAATGGTAGTGATTGTGAGACTGTTCCAGAAGGTAGATGGGAAGAACAGGCAAGTTAAGCAAGCAGCCAGCGCATGTCAGCAGTTATTTCTGTTACTAATCCAGGCTAAGAGGACCGTGGACCCTGCTCAATAGAACCAAGCCCTAAGGCCCCATCCTGCTTCCTGTGTGTGTGACACAAGACCTGGGAAACGGCCGGGCGCGGTGGCTCAAGCCTGTAATCCCAGCACTTTGGGAGGCCGAGACGGGCGGATCACTAGGTCAGGAGATCGAGACCATCTTGGCTAACACAGTGAAACCCCGTCTCTACTAAAAAACACAAAAAAAAACTAGCCGGGCGAGGTGGCGGGCGCCTGTAGTCCCAGCTACTCGGGAGGCTGAGGCAGGAGAATGGCGTAAACCCAGGAGGCGGA
>NW_012117376.1:11465180-11469820 GCF_000951035.1 Colobus angolensis palliatus
GGCGTGCTGGCAGGCGCCTGTAATCCCAGCTACTCGGGAGGCTGAGGCAGGAGAATGGCATAAACTCGGAAGGCGGAGCTTGCAGTGAGCTGAGATCCGGCCGCTGCACTCCAGCCTGGGCAACAGAGCCAGGCTCTGTCTCAAAAGAAAAAATTAAAAAAAGACCTGGGACACCAAAGCGACTGACAGCTCCCTTCTGGGACTCAGTAAATGACAGGGTTAGCCAGATTCATTCATTCATTCATTCGTTCATTCATTCATTCAGAGTTGACCAAGCTCAGACGATGAGCCCTGTGCTAGACACTAGGCATCTGGGCTTCCTAAAACTGACCTCTAGTGAGAGACAGTCATTTAGCAAACAAGGACACCCAACGCTATGTCTCTAGCACCCTCTCAATGCCGAGGCAGCCTCTGATCAGCAAATCAGAGGCTTGCTGTCTCAGGATCCTGACTGCCCACTCTGGTTCGTGCTCCCTGGTCCTGGACTGTGTTTCTGTTTTATCTCTTTACTAAGCAGGTTTCTGCTATGGCTCCTCCAAATCCTCTGCAGAACAAAGTGGAGAGTAAATGCGTGAATGCTGACAAATTTAAATATTTCCAGTTACAGTCTCGGTCCCATCTTGGTGTGCGACATCCCACACTGACAGCCTCTGCTCGGGGAAGAAGAAATGTCTTTTCCTTGCTCACCAGATGTTTCCTTTGAGCGTCCAAGTTGTGGGGAATTATCCCAGAGTGTTGGACACCAGCCCATGGCTTGTCACTAGCCCATTATAAACACCAGTCCAAGCCCCTCTCAGCCTCCATTACCCCAGGCTAAGGTCAGGCCTCTCCTAGCCCTAAGTCCCACTGGGAGGTAATCACTAACATTAGCCATGAACAAAGTGCATCTTAATCTAGAATAATCCCCATTGCGCAGATAAAGAAACGGAGGCTCAGGAAGGTAAGGGGATATGCCCAGGGTCACGCAGCCATCTTGCCGCTCCCCTCCCACCAAGTCCCATCCCCTGCCCCCACCTAGCCTTGAAATCATCAACCTGAGGGACCCTGACCAGTGCTGCTCACAGGATCCCTCAGGAGGACAAGGAAGGAAGGGTTCTCAACCCATCCCAGACTCAGCGGCACAAGGGCCCTGAGGCTCCAGCAAAAGGCAAAAGGCCCTGCAGACCCCGTGACTTTTTCCTGGGTCTTCCTTGAGGGTCTGGGAATCAGCCCAGGGCAGGATTTGCAGTGACAAATACAGGAAAGAGAAAGCAGAAGAGGAGAGGATACAGCTGGGCGGGGGGGTGAGGAGGTGAGGGACTGCCACAGTCACCCGGGCAGCCCACTCTCTTCCTGGTGAACTGACTAGGATCCTCACACCCCCCTCCCCCACCTAAAGGCTGTCACCCTCTCCCAGAGCATGTACCTTCGTGGAAGGAAGGACTGGACCAGAAGGGCAGGGAGGCGCTATAACTTCTAGAAAAGGTACAGGCACAGCAGACAGACTTGGCTTCCAAATCCCAGCTCCACCACTTACTAGCAGTGTGGCCTTCGGGGCAAGTGATTTAGGCTCTCTGAGTCAGTTTCCCGATACGTAAAATGAAGGTAATAAAACCCATTCCATGGGACTGCCATGAGGATAAATGGCTTCATGCAGATAAAGCCCCTAGCACAGGGTCTAACACGACGTGCACACACTTGCACAAACACCCTCATGCTCTCACACACATGCACACTTATGTCTCCCACACGCACCTCCCACACACATTCACAACACATATCCCATGTCTTTATCATAAAGACACACCCAAGTTCACATCCCATGTACACACACACACACACACACAGTCTTGTCTCCAGCACCCTCTCCCTAGCAGAGGCAGTCACCACGGCACCAGCAAGCCCAGCTTCCTCTGGGGAGATGAGGGGGAGAAGCCAAGCCCCTAGCCATTCCAGAGAGATGGCCCTGTCTGGCTGGCTGCCCTAGCCATCTAGAAAGCCCATCTCTATGGGCTTCCAGGAAAAGGCTGGGATGATATAAGGTCCCCAGAGTTTCACTTCTCCAAGGTGTCTGAGGAAAGGACCCCTGGACAGACCTGGACAGTCCCCTCTCCAGGCTGGACCTATCCAGGGTCCTCCTGACAGTTACCATCTAAGACCCATGGCCTCAGAGGGGAGAGACTGCAGGCTTCTCGCCTGCCAAGCATCACAGAACATCTTCCTCCAGACACTCCGAGCCCTGTGTGGGAGACTGAGGGAGGAAAAGGGTGAGCTGGTCTAGGTTGGGGCTCTGGGTCAGAGGAGGGGCCTCTTCCCTATGGCCCTGGCCTCCCGTCCCTCCGTCCCCGCTTTCCCACCTGATGGGTGCACCGCGGCCCTGTGCCGGCCTCAGCAGCACGGTGATGGTGTTCTCAGACTCGCCCAGGGGAGACGGCATGTCGGCATAATCAAAGCTGGGAGCTGGGGAAGGGGACAGGGTCATAAGCATGGAGCTTGGCCACTGGACCAGGAAGACCAGGCTTCCTCCTCCTTGACCACAGTCCTCATATCTCCCCTACTTTAACCTTAGCCTCTTTGTTCCTGCTGACATGACCTGAGCTACCCTGGCCCCTGACCTCAAGCACCAGCCCCAACCTCAACCTTCTGATTCCACTGACCACAGTCTCCTGACTCCTCTGACTTCATCCTTCCTGAGCCTGACTTTAACTCCTAAACAGCATATTTTTCTCAGCAAGGGCCCTCTGTAACTACCCCTGCCATGCCCCCCATTTCCCCTCTGCCTATGGAACCCTGGGATTCTGGGCCACCTCCAAAGAGGCTGGGCTGGGTCGGGTGGGGCTCACCAGAGATGTTGGTGGTTATCTCAGTGAGTGCTGCCTGTCCGAAGCCTTTGCCTGTGCGGGCCCGCACGGAGAATAGGTAGGTGGTGCCTGGGTGCAGGTTGGAGAAGACGTGGTAGGTCTCGTTGCGGAGCTTGGAGATGGTACGTCGTGGGCCCGGCACGTTCACCGTTGGGTCTGATGACTCAATGCTCTGGTAGCTAATCTGGGGGCAGGATCGGCAGGCAGGTGGGCACAGGAAGAGCAGAGCATCCCTGACCAGCAGCCTCCACCCACCATGTTCCAGGGAAGTGAGAGATAAGGCTAAGCAAAGGAGACAGTGGATGCCATCAAGCCAGGCTTCTAGTCATCTTCGCCTCTCCCTCCTGCCTTCAGGACCCTTCTCTAGAATTCACAGGGCACAGACCTGGCCATAGTTGAAGAAACTATGACAATCACATCTGTCCTCCCATGCACCTCCTACTGTAGCAGCAGAGAGAAAGAGGGTCACCTCTCACCTTCCACCAGGGTCCCCCACTGTAATAGGGTCCCAAACCCACCTCATACTGAGTGATGAGACCATTGGGCTCCTGGGGTTCCTCCCACTTGAGGAAGATCATGTCCTCCAGTGGAGTGAAGGTCAGGGACTCGGCTGCAATCCCACCGGGCACTGCAAGGGAAAGGCGGCAGGGGTCAGGGGAAAGTAGGCTTTGGTGCCAGACACCTGGGTTTAAATTCCAGCCTTGCCACTTCCCACCTGGTTCTCACAGACTACTTAGCCTCTCTGCACCTTACTTAACTCAGCTGTGAAGTGGGGATGATATAACCCCTCTCAAACCAGGACTCAATGATGTGATGTACATAAAGCCCCAAGGCAAACATCAGCAATTGCATATGGTTCAACCTATTACTAAGTACTCAAAATGGATAGCTGGCATTTTCATTACTGTGTAGGTTGCATTCAGGAGAGAAATACGTTTGAAGGTTCCAATTTTGTTCCAGCTGGGTAGTTTTCAGAAAATATGCACGTGTGCCAGAGAAATGAAAACAGCAATTGCACTGGGGTATTGGGATTATGGGTGGAGATATTTTCTTGTCTAAAAATTTCTAATTACATAAATGACATGTTCAATGTAGAAAATCAAAATGAGCTTAAAGAAAATTAATGGCATCTACAATTGTATCACCCAGAGATACTGTTAACATTTCAGCCTTAACACTTGCAGGCATGGCTTTGTTTTGTTTTGCTTTTGTGTAAATGTATACTGTTAATGCCAGGCACAGGAGTGTCATTTAGGAAGAGAATGGTCTTTGCTTGGGAAAACACCTTGATAAACCACTATGGGGAAGCTGAAGTCCTAAGGCAGAGAAAAGCAGAAACTAAGGAAGGAGCTGAATTTTGCGTCTAGGCCAATGCTGTGCAGAACAGAAAACTATGCACGTGCGGCAGCAAGACAAAGCCATAAACCAAGGAGCTTAGGGGTACCTGGGATCTGTAGGAACCCAGGGAAAGGCTTTGGACCTGTGCTAGTATTCGAGTGTAGCTCTTAAGGATGACAACTTGTTGGCGCGGTGGCTCACGCCTGTAATCCCTGCACCTTTAGGAGGCCGAGGCAGGCGGATCACTTGAGGTCAGGAGTTCGAGAACAGCCTGGCCAACATGGTGAAACCCCGTCTCTACCAAAAATACAAAAAATCAGCCTGGCATAGTGGTAGGTGCCTATAATCCCAGTTACTCAAGAGGCTGAGGTGGGAGAATCGCTGGAACCAGGGAGGCGGAGGTTGCAGTGAGCTGAGATTGTACCGCTGCACTCCAGCCTGGGCAACAGAACAAGACTCAGT
>NW_012117376.1:11473690-11480431 GCF_000951035.1 Colobus angolensis palliatus
AAACAAGGTCTTGCTCTGTCACCCAAGCTGGAGTGCAATAGCAGGATCACGGCTCACTGCAGCCTTGATCTCCCTGGCTCAAGTGATCCTCCTGCCTCAGTCCCCCAAGTAACTGGCACTACAGGCACGTGCCACCAAACCCAGCTAATTTTTATATTTTTTGTAGAGATGGGGTCTTGCTGAGATGCCCAGGCTCATCTCAAACTCCTGGGCTCAACTGATCCTCCTGCCTCTGCCTCCCAAAGTACTGGGATTACAGGCTTGAGCCACCATGCCCAGCCCCTAGTGGCATTTTTTGTGTGATTAATTTGTTCAGAATTCCCCTTATGAAGAAGATACAAAGGGAAGCATTCGCCCAGGCTCCTCCTATCTTGGGAGTGCACCGGTAACACAGTTTCCAACTCTGGCCCCAAGTACAGCACAATACAAGTTTCTGTTTCCACCCAGAAGGTTTCCTTTCTTCCCTAGAATGCACGCAAGCAGCATGTCTCCAGTTATATATGGAGCCATCCAAGAGAGATTTCAGCACTCACTAGGAACAAAGCCTGCCTCCTGACTGGCTCCCTTCTCCCTACAAGCAGGGCCCACCCAAATCCCATCCCATATGGACACGGAGGGGCTGGCTGCCACTGCTCCCTGTATCCTGGGTACTGCAGGCTGCAAGCCCATTCACCACACTTAGGTTTTTCTCTCCCATTCCTGGCCCATAGAGATTTTTCTGATTTTTTAAATGTAGTTTTGTTTTAAGCCATCATTCTTCTATGTTTGCGCCAGAGGGTCAGATCTGGGGTGTGCTCACTCGCCATCTTTCCCAGAAGTCCTCGCGTTATTCTCCAACTCTCCGGCTATGGTCCTGGCTGCCCTGTGTGCACTGTCCTGGGAGTCTACAAGAGCCGAGGTACCACTGCTTTATTTGCACTACTGGGAGTGGCTCTCTCTTCCCTGCAGCTCGGCTCACACCATCCCCACCCCCTGGAATGCAGCCCTACATTCCTTTCCAGACTCTAGGGCTTGGCAGAAGCACTCTGCTTCCTAGTCCTCCTGTAGCATTTACAGAAGGGCAGGAGAAGTTCCATGTCAACGGCAGACCTATGCTGGGTGAAGACCATGGCAAACAGGACAGTAGATGTCCCATCCAAAAGGGGCAGCTACTGCTCACCTCTAGATGACTGCTGCCAAGCAGGACTACAGGTTCACGGTTGTCAGATCCTCCCATTTTTCAAGAGGAGACAGAAATTTCGATTTTCATGTGAAATCTCCAGATTTTTAAATACTGGCAACCTACTCAAGCTTCTTAAAAATCACCTTACAGGGTCCAAGATAGCAACTGTGGAGGATGAAACTCCCAACTTCAGACTTAGGCATCTCATTCTTCAACAACTGTGCTCCCTCCCATCTACCCAGGTAGACTAAGGGCTCTTTGAAAAGAAGGTCCACTTCTCTTCTTTCTTCCTCCCTACCCTGATCATATCTGGACAGATCCAGGGAGCTCAAATAGTTTGTTGCCTACAGACTGATATGTTGATGAGGGGTGTGAATCCATGAGTTTCTCCATGTTTCTAAAAACCATCTGGCACCCAGACACACTCTCTTCAACTGTCAACACACATTGACAAAACAGAATCTGGGGACCTCAAAGCCCCATCCCTCTAAATTACACAGGGCTACAGGTCACTCAGAGATCAGAGGTCAAAATGCACATTAAAACAATGAGGATAACATTTAACAGCTGTTGAATTAGGCTACCATGTGTTGACTTTAATAAGGCTAAACAAGATGCAATAACCCTGAAATGTTCAACTTTTTTTCACAGGAGGAGCTTTGGACTGGGATCTGGTACACCCAAGTTCACATCCTATCTCCACCCCTCATTAGTTATTTTTATTCTTTGTTTGTTTGTTTGTGTTTGTTTTTTTGAGACAGAGTCTCACTGTCACCCAGGCTGGAGTGCAGTGGTGCTATCACTGGCTCACTGCAGTCTCAAACAATCCTCCCACCTCACCTTCCTGAGTAGCCGGGACCACAGGCACGTAACGCCATGCCTCCGGTTAATTTTCTGTATTTTCTGTATTTTCTGTAGAGACGGGGTTTCACCATGTTGCCCCAGGCTGGTCTCAAACTCCTGAACTCAAGCGATCCACATGCCTCAGCCTCCCAAAGTTCTGGAATTACAGGTGTGAGCCACAGCACCTGGCCATACTTCTCTGGCTTCAGGCAAGTTACTTAATCCCCTTTGAATGTTAATGTCAGGTTCCTCCACTAAAAAATGGAGATTATGGCTGGGTGCAATAGCTCATGCCTGTAATCTCAGCATTTTGGGAAGCCGAGGCAGGAGGATCGCTTGAGCTCAGGAGTTCGACACCAGCATGGGCAACATAGTAGTGAGACCTCATCTCTCTACAAAAATATAAAAATTAGCCAGGCATGGTGGTGCATGCCTGTAGTCCCAGCTACTTGGGAGGCTAAGGTGGGTGGGTAGCTTGACCCCGAGAGGTAGAGGAAGCGGCGAGCCAAGATCATGCCACTGCACTCCAGCCTGGGTGACAGAGTGAGACTCTGTCAAAAAAGAGAAACAAAAACGTAGATTATAATGCCTAAAGAGCAAGTGTGAGAGTTACATGAGATGATATGAGTCAAATTGCCCAGCCTACAGTCATTACCAGCCTATAGTAATTAATAAACATGTGTAAATTAACATGAGATGCCAGTAGCAGTATAAATTAGCACACCCATTTTTTAAAGCAATATATTTAAAAGCCCTTTTTTCAACCACTCCTGACTCTTTATCCTAAAGAAATAACTCGGGGTGGGGGGAGAAGGGAAGAACTATAAGTGCTAGATTTCTCAATATAGTATTATTTATCATTATAGAGGTCTGGAGGGAAACAGTCGAGCCCAATGGGGACATTCAATGGACTTCTAGAGTCAATAAACATAATTATAAACAACATAACACATGTAACAACACCAAGCAAATGAAGCAGCATACGGAATGCTTCCTACATCCCAATGCAAGGGTGGAAAAATGTCTACTGCAGGCATATGGGCAGAGATGTGAAGAAGTCAGAAAAATTAAAACAGCTGTTGGGCTAGGATGATGAGCTTCGGAGTGTTTATTTTTAAAAACGCCTTCGCCTGATGCTATATTATTGTTTTTACAGTAAATAACATAGTGTGAGGGGAGTTTCATGGGGATGGAGGAGATGACAACACAGCTGGCCAACAGCAAAACAACTGCGGGCCAACGCGCCTAAGCAGGGAGGGGCCACGATGTCAACAAAGAGAAGTGAGTAATTCAGAAGGGCAGGGGGAGGGTGTGTTTGCACCCTGTCTGCCAGGCCCCTGCCCCAGCTTCCGTCCTGGCCACCTATGAAAAGTGCCTCGCAGTGCCCAGCACAAAGTGGGCATTCAGTTCATGATGGCGGCAGCTGCTGCTGCTGCTGCTGCTGTTAAAAACACTGGATTAGGCTGGACGCACTGGCTTCTGTCTGTAATCCCAGCACTTTGGGAGGCTGAAACAAGAGGATCCCTTGAAACCAGGAGTTTAAGATCAGCCTGGGCAACACAGTGAGACCCTGTCTCTACAAAAAAAAAAAAAAAAGATAGATAGATAGACAGATAGATAGATAGATTATCTGTGCATGGTGGTGCAAGCCTGTAGCCCCAGCTGCTTAGGAGGCTGAGGCAGGAGAATCACGTGAGCCCAGGAGTTTGAGGCTGCATGCAGTGAGCTATGATCATGCCACTGCATGTCACCCAGGTGACAGGGTGAGACCCTGTCTCTAAAAACAAAATGAAACAAAAAACTAAAACAAAATACTGGATGAGAAATCAAGAGATTCAAACTTTGATTCTAGCTCTGCCATAGACTCACTGTGTAGATTTGTACAAGTGGCTAAATCTCTAAATCTAAGTTTATTCATCTGTAAAATGGGAATAATCAACAGCCGTCATCACGAAACCTGGGTTCTTGACCCACTGTCTGATCACAGCCAAGTCTCTTCCTCTCTCTGGGTTTCAGCTTCCCCATCCGTACACTAAGGGGAGTGCAATAGAGATCCTCTATGGAACCCTGCGCTATGATTCCTTTTATCCTAAGTGGCCAATCAGAACTGCCTTTGAAAGATTAAAAATACCGGGCCGGGCGCGGTGGCTCAAACCTGTAATCCCAGCACTTTGGGAGGCCGAGACAGGCTGATCACGAAGTCAGGAGATCGAGACCATCCTGGCTAACACGGTGAAACCCCGTCTCTACTAAAAAATACAAAAAAAACTAGCCGGGCGAGGTGGCGGGCGCCTGTAGTACCAGCCACTCCGGAGGCTGAGGCAGGAGAATGGTGTGAACCCGGGAGGCGGAGCTTGCAGTGAGCCAAGATAGTGCCACTGCACTCCAGCCTGGGCAACAGAGTGAGACTCCATCTCAAAAAAAAAAACACAGTCCATCTAAACCGATACAAGAATAAAAAATCTGAATATCCCAATATCTATTTCAAAAATTAAAATTTACTAAAAATCTTGCCACAAAGAAAACTCTATGCCCAAATGGCTTCACTGCTGAATTCTTTCAAACACTTAAGGAAAGAAAGTAGACTAATCTAACCCAAAGTCTTCCAGAGACTAAACAGGAGCTATCATTAATTTGGTGTTATACAGTTGGTTTAATCCTAAGCAAAAAAAAAAAAAATACCCTCAGTAAATTTCAGTCTCAGACATGGCGTATCTGTGGAAGGCACACAGGGCCCTGGGAATTGGGGCTGAGACTCTTACCATCCTCATCCGTCTGGAAGGTGACCTCCTTGCCCTCTTTGCGCCCCTCAGGGTTAGTGAGGACAAGCCTCACATGAACGTTCCGATAGGGCAGCAGGTTCTTGATGGTGTAGCGGCTGACACCTTGCTCTGTCTTCACACACTCTCGGATGGTCTGATTGTGGCTGCTGCCCAGGATGTAGTGATAGCACAGCGACACGGTATAGGTGTGGCAACGCGTCACGTTGTAGCCCAGTGGTTCCCACTGCAGGGTCAGCTGGCGGGCCTGGATCTCAGCGAAAGCCAGGCCTTTGGGGGCCCTCATGGGCTCTGGAGAACACAGGAAGCAGAGAGAAGAGGTTAGAAGAAATGGGAAGAGAAGAGGAAGAAGAACAGGGAGCAAGAGCATCAGTCAGCTGCCTGAAATCATCCCTCCATTGCCTCCAAGAGCTCAGGGGGGCCCTCCCAAAGAACATCAAACAGGAAGTAAGTGTGTGCTCTGGAGTCAGGTGGGCTACATTTGAATCCTGGCTCTGCCACTTGCAGCTGGCAACTGCTGGCTGCATCACTTCACCCCTCTGATCCTTAGATTCCTCAATTACAAAATGGAAAGATAATAGGCCCTGCCTCATAGGATCATTGTAAGGTTTAAGGAAATACACACGAAGGATGCATGACAATGGCTAATATACAATAAGCTCTCAAAAATATTAGCTTTTTTTTTTCTTTTGAGACAGAGGCTCACTCTGTCACCCAGGATGGAATGCAACGGCACAATCTAGGCTCACTGCAACCTCCACCTCCCAGGTTCGAGCAATTCTTCCACCTCAGACTCCCAAGTAGCTGGGATTACAGGCGTACACCACCACACCTGGCTAATTTTTCTATTTTTGGTAGAGACACGGTTTCACCATGTTGGCCAGGCTGGTCTTGAACTCCTCAAGTGATCCACCCACCACAGCCTCCCAAAGTGCTTGGGTTACAGGCGTGGACCACCGCACCTAGCCATTAATTCATTTTTAATAGCATAGTTCACCTCCTTATTCAAGATCACCCTGGACTACATACAACAGGCCAGTCTGAATCAAACTGTTGATACATTTTTCTTAAGGTATTAATTCCAAACTTGTTCTGAAACAATGTATAGTAATACATATAATATAATAACATACAGAAATCAGGGTAATGAAGGGAATGAGAGCCAAATAGTTAAATAAAGCCAGGGAATGACAGGGAAACAGAAAAGAAATACATGACATTAGGTCCTATGTGGAGGTCTAAAGATAAGGTTCAAATTCAGTGGTGGGTTCCCTGGCTGTCAAAGCAAAAAGGGAAGCACAATCTATTATATAATGATAATAATAATAGGCTGGGCATGGTGGCTCACGCCTGTAATCCCAGCGCTTTGGAAAGTGGAGGCAGGTAGACCACCTGAGGTTAGGAGTTTGAGACCAGCCTGGTCAAGATGGAGAAACCTCATCTCTACTAAAAACACAAAAATTAGCTGGGCATGGTGGCACATACCTGTGGTCCCAGCTACTCAGGAGGCTGAGGCAGGAGTATTGCTTGAGCCTGGGAGGTTGAGGCTGCAGTGAGCCATGATCGCACCACTGCACTCCAGCCTGAGTGACACAATGTGACCCTGTCTCAAAAAAAAAAAAGAAAGAAAAGGAAAGAAAAGCCAAGCCAAGGCTTCTGAAGCAAATGCAAGATAGAGCTCCGGGCTCAGCCCATAGTCCTGCATCTGCATTGACCAGCTGTGTGATCTTGGGCAAATCTCTGGGCCTCAATTTCTGGATCAGTAAAATGAGGGAAGACACCAAGATTGTGCCAAATGATCCTTTTCTCTCTGCACCCTGATTCCGTGAAGTGTAATTTTATTACTCTCAAGTTCTGTGAGGGCCTGCAAAGTGTCCCCAGCTAGAGGGACCTCAGCATCCCTTAATGAACAGGTGAGAAAGAACCGCTACACAATCTCTTAAGAAGATTAAGTAC
>NW_012117376.1:11484481-11493362 GCF_000951035.1 Colobus angolensis palliatus
CCACTGCACTCCAGCCTGGGCGACAGAGCGAGACTTCGTCTCAAAAAAAAAGAAAGAAAGATTAAAAATACCATCATTTACTGGGTGCTTACTGTGTGTTAAGTGCTATACTTCACATGCATTTAATGCATTTTCATGCAATTGTCTGCATTTAACCCAAAACACTGGAGGCTCCAAGGTTCAGGCTTTACAACTCCTCTTTCTTCTATCTACATTTATTCCCTAAAAATCTAAGGACTAAATCTGGGATTCTCATCCTCAGCACTATGAACATTTTAGACTAGATAATTATTTGTTTTCAGTGGCTGCCTGTGTATTGCAGGATGTTGAACAGCTTCCCTGGCCTCTATCCCTTTAGATGCCAGTAACACCCCATTGCCGCCACCCAGTTGTGACAACCGGTATGTCCTCAGTCACTGCCAAATGTCTCCTGGGAGACAAAATTGCCCCTAGTTGAGAATCATTAGCGTAAAAGATCTCATCCAACCTCAGGGCTTTAGATGCCATCTATACCATCTCTATACTGATGACTTTCAAATTTATATCTGCAGCGCGAACCTCTTCCCTGAACTCCACACTCATGTATCCATCTGCTGATGGGTATCTCCACTTGAATGTCCAATAGGTATCTCAAAGTCAACATTTCCAACACAGAACTCCTGATCTATGACACCCACGTCAAATCAGCTCCCATCACAGTCTGCTCCTTTGCAGGAAACGACAGCTCCATCGTTCCTGCTGCTCTAGCAAAATGCCTTGGAGCCATCCTTGACTTCTATTTCCCTTTCTCTCATCCCATATTCAATCCATCAGCAAATGCAGTTAGCTCTGCCTTCAAAATAAACCCAGAATCTGACCACTTCTCCTCACCACCACCACTTCCACTCGGCTCCCAGCCATTACCACCTCTCAAGCAGATCATTGCAGTAGCCTTCTTCCTGGTCTACTGTGGCACCTTTGCCCTCCTGAAGAATGTTCTCCACAAAAGGACCAGAGGGATCCTTTTAAACAAAAGTAGATGATGCTCACTCCTGCTCTCTAAACCCTTCAGTGGCTCCCCAGCTCTCTCTGCGTACAACAGCTCTTAAGTCCCACATCTGCAGTTCAACTTCAGCCTCTTCTCCTGCCATCTCCCGCTCAGTCACTGATGCAGTGACACCTGTCTCCTGGATGCCCCTCGCACGTGCCAAGCATGCTCCAGCCTCCAGACCTTTGTGCTGGCTGCTCAGTTGGCCTGGTGCTTGCTTCCCCCAGCAAGTCCCCAGCTCTCTGCATGGCTCAGTCCCTCACCTCCTTCAGATCTCTGCTCAAATGTCACCTTCCCTGAGACTTTGAAAAATAACAACCCTCCAGTCCCCACTCCCTGCTTTTCTTCTTCACGGCACTTATTACCATCTGACAGGCTATACAGTCCTCCCTCGGTATATGCCGCGGATTAGATCTAGGACCCCTACATATAACTGAATTCACACATATTCAAGTCCCACAGTTGGCCCTTCATATATGCAGGCCCTAGAAACACTGGAGTTTTTTGTATTGTTGGTTTGTTTGTCTCTAGATAAGATCTTGCTCTGTCATCCAGGCTGGAGTGCAGTGTGAAATCTTAGCTCACTGCAGCCTTGATCTCCGGGGCTCTAGCAATCCTCCTGCCTCAGCCTCCTGAGTAGCTGTGACTACAGGCACATGCCACCACATTCAGCTAATTATTGTTGCTGTTGTGTTGTAGAGACAGGGTCTTGCTATGTTGTCCAGACTGGTCTCAAACTCCTTGCCTCAAGCATTCCTCCCATCTCAGCCTCCCAAAGCACTGCGATAACAGGTATAACCCACCATGCCCGGCCCACAAATACCGTATTTTTGATGCATGTGTGAGTGAAAAAAAATTTTTGTAAGTGGACCTGCCCAATTCAAACCTGTGATGTTCAAAGGTCAACTGTATACTTCACTTGTTTACTCATCTATTATCTATCTCCTTTTGCCAAAATGTGAGTTCCATGAAGAACTCACATGTTGGTGGCCTTTGTCTGTCTTGGTTACAGTCATATATCCCTAACAACCACAAAAGCATCTCGCACGCAATAGGCACTCGATAAGCATTTGTTGAATAAATCTTCAAACTAACCCTATATGGTAAATGTTATTATTCCCATTTTGTAAAACAGGGGAACTGAAGCTCAGAAAGGTTAAGTAACCTGACCCAGACCCCTTCGCTAGAAAGCAATTCGCACTGAAATACTCTGGCCCACCACTCAAGAGTCTCCCAAAGTGTGACATTAAACCAGATTTTAGACCTATCACCCAAGGAGTTCCCAAAGTGTGGCTTTAAACTGGATTTTAGATAATTCACAGATCGGCTTTTTAAAACACGAATATTGATTAGCAACAAATAACACTGACCTAAACCTCACACCTTACCCAAAACAGATCATGAACTTAAACGTAAAATGTAAAACTATAACACTTTTAGAAAAAAAAACAGGAGGCCCGGCACGGTGGCTCATGCCTGTAATCCCAGAACTTTGGGAGGCCGGATCACCTATAAGGTCGGGAGTTCAAGACCAGCCTGACCAATGAGGAGAAACTCTGCCTCTACTGAAAATACAAAATTAGCCAGGCGTCGTGGCTTCATGCCTGTAATCCCAGCTACTCGGGAGGCTGAGGCAGAAGAATCGCTTGAACCCAGGAGGCGGAAGTTGTAGTAAGCTGAGATCATGCCATTGTACCCCAACCTGGGCAACAAGAGAAAAACTCTGCATTAAAAAAAAAAAAGAAAAAAGTAGAAAATCTTTGGGAAACAGGGATAGGCAAGGAGTTTTCAGACTTGATACCAAAATCACAATTCATAAAAGGGAAATTTTATAAACTGAACCTCATCAAAACTGAAAATAGTTCTGTGAAAGTCCATATAAAGAGGGTGAAGGACAAGCTACAAACTGGGAGGAAATACTTACAAACTCCACATTTAACAAAGGACTGGTACCTAGAATGTACAAAAAACTCTCAACACTTAACAGCAAAAAAAGAAAAAAGAATAATCCAATCAGAAAATGTTCAAAGACATGAACAGACAATGCACCAAAGAGGATATACAGATGGCAAACAGCACACGAAAAGATGTTCATCCAGGTGCCGTGGCTCATGTTTGTAATCCCAGCATTTTGGGAGGCTGAGGCAGGCAGAACACTTGAGGTCAGGAATTCAAGACCAGCCTGGCCAACATGCCGAAACCCCATCTGTCCTAAAAATACAAAAATTAGCCGGGCGTGGTGGCATGCACCTGTAATCCCAGCTACTTGGGAGGTTGAGGCACAAGAATTGCTGGTTGCAGTGAGCTGAGATCATCCTGCTGCACTCCAGCCTGAGTGACACAGTGAGACTCCATCTCAAAAAAAAAAAAAAAGAAAAGATGTTCGACATCACTAGACGCTGAAGAAATGCAAATTAAGACCATGATGGGCTATCACTACACACCTCTCAGGAAGTCCAAAATAAAAAACAGTGACAACACTAAATGTTGGCAAGGATGCAGAAAACTGGATCACTCATACATTGTTGGTGAGAATATAAAACAACACAGCCACTCTGGCAGTTTCTGATAAAACTAAACATGCAATCACCATATGACTCATTGATTGTACTCTTGAGCATTTATCCCAGAAAAAATGAAAAGTTATGTTCATGCAAAAACCTGTGTGTGAATGCTCACAGAAGCTTTACTTGTAATAATGAAAAAGTGGAACCAGCCCAGATGTCATTCAACAGGTGAATGGTTAAACAATCTGGCCTTTCCACACCATGCAATAAAAAGTAATAAAAAGCAATAAGAAGTAATAAACTAATGATATACACAACTTGGATGAAGGAAACTATGCTGAATGAAAGAAATCAATCCCAGTGCCAAGATAATTCAATAAGGAAAGAATAGACTTTTCAACAAATGGTAATGAAGATCTACATACAAAAGAATGAAGTTGGCCATGCACGCCTATCATCCTAGCACTTTGGGAGGCTGAAACAGGTGGATCACCTGAGGTCAGGTGTTCGAGACCAGCCTGGCCAACATGGTGAAACTCTGTCTCTACCAAAAATACAAAAATTAGCTGGGCGTGGTGGTGTGTGCCTGTAATCCCAGCTACTCAGGAGGCTGAGGGAGGAGAATCGCTTGAACTTGGGAGGTGGAGGTTGCAGTGAGCTGAGATTGCACCATTGCACTCCAGCCTGAGTGACAAGAGTGAAACTCCATCTCAAAAAAAAAAAAGAGGTTGGATCCCTACCTCACACCGCATTTGAAAAATTAACTCAAAGTGGATCAAAGACCTGAATGTAATAGCTGAAACTATAAAACTATTAGAAAAAAAACACAGGAGTAAATCTTCATGACTGTGGATTAGGCGATGGTTTCTTAGGTATGACATCAAAAGCACAAACAACAAAAGAAAAAAATAGATAAATTAAAAACTTCCGTGCTTAAAAAAAAAACTATCAAGAAAAAGAAAATATAATCCACAGAATGGGAGAAAGTATTCGCAAACATTAACATCTGATAAGCATCTAGTGTCCATAATATATAAATAACTTTTTTTTTTTTTTTTTTGAGACAGAGTCTCTGTCACCCAGGCTGGAGTGCAGTGGCGCCATCTCAGCTCACTGCAACCTCCACCTCCTGGGTTCAAGTGATTCTCGTGTCTCAGCCTCCTGAGTAGCTGGGACAACAGGTGCCCAGCACCACACCTGGCTAATTTTTGTATGTTTAGTAGAGACTGAGTTTTACCATGTTGACTAGGCTGGTGTTGAACTCCTGGCCTCAAGTGATCTGCCCTCCTCAGTCTCCCAAAGTGCTGGGATTACAGGCCTGAGCCACCACCGTGCCGGGCCTACTCAGAATATATAAGTAATTACAACTCGATAATAAAGAGACAAATAACCCAATTTAAAAATTGGTCATGACCGGGCGCAGTGGCTCAAGCCTGTAATCCCAGCACTTTGGGAGGCCGAGACGGGCGGATCACGAGGTCAGGAAATCAAGACCATCCTGGCTAACACAGTGAAACCCCGTCTACTAAAAAATACAAAAAACTAGCCGGGCGAGGTGGCGGGCGCCTGTAGTCCCAGCTGCTTAGGAGGCTGAAGCAAGAGAATGGCATAAACCCGGGAGGCGGAGCTTGCAGTGAGCTGAGATCGCGCCACTGCACTCCATCCTGGGCGACAGAGCGTGACTCCGTCTCAAAAAAATAAAATAAAATAAAATAAAAATAAAAATCAGTCATTTTTAACACTCTGAATAGACATCTCTACAAAGAAGAAGATATCAAAATGGTCAATAAGCACATGAAAAAATGCTCGATATCATTAGCCATCAGGGTAATGCAAATCAAAATCACAATGAAATACCATTTCATATACACTAGAGTGCTTATAATAAGACAGATAATAACAAGTGGTGACAAGGATGCAGAGCAACTAGAACTCTCATAGACTAGTAGTGGGAATTTAAAGTGGTACAGCTGCTTTGGAAAACAGTCAAGCCGTTCCTCAATGAATAAACACAGAGATATCTTATGATATATATGGTACATATTCAAGAAAAATGAAAACATACATCAATATAAAAACCTGTACATAAATATAGCAATACTGTTCATAATAGCCAAAAAATGTAAACAACCCCAATTTCCATCAACTGATGAATGACAAATAAACTGTGATATATTCATATAATGGAATATTATTAAACAATAAAGAAGAATGGAATATTGATACATGCTACAATGAGGATAGACCTTGAAAACATCATGCTATATGGAAGAAGGGTCAGGTGCGGTGGCTCACGCCTGTAATCCCAGCACTTTGGGAGGCCAAGGCAGGCGGATCACCTGAGGTCAGGAATTCGAGACCAGCCTGGCCAACACGGCCAAACTCCATCTCTACTAAAAATACGAAAATTAGCCAGGCGTGGTGGCAGGTGCCTGTAGTCTCAGCTACTCGGGAGGCTGAGGCAGGAGAACCCCTTTAACCCAGGAGGTGGAGGTTGCAGTGAGCCGAGATCAAGCCACTGCACTCCAGCCTGGCGACAGAGTGAGACTCCGTCTTAAAAAATAATAAATAAATAAATAATAAAATAAATGGAAGAAGCCAGTCAGAAAAGACTATATATTTTATGATTCCATTTATGTGAAACGTCCACAGAGAGGCAAATCCATAGGGACAGAAAGGAAATTAGTGGTTGCCTAGGGCTAGAGGTGTTCAGGTGAAATGGGGATGACTGCTAAAGAGTACAAAATTTCCTTCTGAGGTGATGAAAATGTTCCAAAATTGATTGTGTTAATGGTTGTATAACTCTGTCAATACAGTAGTACCCCCGTATCTGCAGGGGACACATTCCAAGACATTATGTTTTTCCTATACATACACACCTATGATAAAGTTTAATTTCTACATTAGGCACAGTAAGAGATTCACAACAATAATAATAAAATAGAACAATTGCAACACCACACTATAATAAAAGTTACATAAATGTGATCTCTCTCTCTCTCAAAATATCTTATTGTACAGTACTCACCTTTTCAAGCCTCAAGTTGACCACAGGTAACTAAAACCATAGAAGGAGAAACCTCAGGTACAGGGGGACTACTGTATACTGAAAACCACTGAATTGTACATTTTAAGGATTGAATTGTATGAGATGTGGATTATATTGCAATAAAGCTGTTACCCAAGAAAAGCCAATTCCAGAGGTTATATACTCTGATTTCATTCATATAATATTTTTGAAACAACAAAATTTTAGAAATGAAGGACAGATTACCCAAAAGTTGGGGAGTAGAGGAAGAAAGGGAGGTGAATGTGGTTATAAAAGAGTCCTTAAGGGGATTGAACTATTCAGTATTTTGACTGTAGTGGTGAATACACAAACCTACACATGTGATAAACTGTGCAGAACGACATACACACATGCACACACACAAACAAGTATAAGCAAAACCAGAAAAGTCTGAATAAGATCTGTGGTTTTTATCAATGTGAATATCTTGATTGTAATATCATACTATAGTTTTGTAGCATGTTACCAAGGCAGAAAATAGGGTGAAGTGCACAGAGAATCTTTCTGTATTTTTTTTACAACTGCACATGAATCCACATTTATCTCAATAAGTCCATTAAAAAAACACACTAGGCCAGGTACGGTGGCTCACGCCTGTAATCGTAGCACTCTGGAAGGCCGAGGTGGGTGGATCACCTGAGGTCAGGAGTTTGAGACCAGACTGGCCAATGTGGTGAAACCCTGTCTCCAATAAAAATACAAAAATTAGCCGGACATCATGGCACATGCCTATAATCCTAGCTACTTGGGAGGCTGTGGCAGGAGAATCACTTGAACCCAGGAGGCAGAGGTTGCAGTGAACCAAGATTGCGTCACTGCACTCCAGCCTGGGTGACAGAGCAAAACTTTGTCTCAAAAGGAAAAATAATAATAGTAACAACAACACTAAAGTCACAAAAAGAAAAACCTGTTGTGTTCTCAATTTTTCTTCTGATTAAACAAAAAAGACCCTCATCTGGCACAGGTGTACCATCCTCCAACAGCTGCTTTGCCCTTTTTAACAAGGAAGAGCAGACCTCAGGCTCAATGCCCAGACAAGAGAAACCAGCTAGAATATATAACACACTTGTATTTGATGGCGTTTAGTTGCTTATTTTATCTAGATGTAGAAAGAAGAACACAGATTCTGTAGCCAGCCAGTCAAGAGTTCCAATCCCATCTCTGCCACTTAATAGTTGTGTGCTCTTGGGCCAGTCACTTAACATCTCTGTACCTCAGTCACATCTGTAAAATGGGTATGACAAGAGCACCTACATCGTGGTGTTGTTATAAGTTTTAAATCTATAAATATGGGCTTGTGTGTGTGTCTACACACAGATATGTTTAAGTGCCTGACACAAAGTAAAGTATTAGCTATCATCATCTTTGACAAAACAAGGGTTAAGGAAAAATCGCAATGTTTTAGAAAGGTTTACAAGCACAGATCCAGGCCACGCTACCTCTTGAATGCGCCCCTCCATAGCCCTGGGCCCATACCCAGGTGTCCCACACCAGGGACTGAGGTCAGGAGTAGCGGCTGCACCCACCTGCGCATTTGGTGCGGCTGATGAGGGGTGGCCCGGGGCGGCCAGTGCCGCCGTCTCCAGGACGCGTGAGCAGCACGCTGATCTCATACTCTGTGTCGGGGTCGAGGTGCCACAGCTTGTAGGTCTGCAGGCTGACGGCATGCACTTCGGCCCAGGGCCCGCGCGCCATGCGGTACTCAATCTCCTTGCGCACGATCGGCCCGTCGCCAATAATGGAGTTGGTGTTGAGCTGGATGATGAGGTAGGTGGGACCAGCACGCAGCAGCTGTGGGGGCGCGATGGGAGTGGGGGGCTCTGCGGGGAGATGGGGGAGAGGCGGGGCGGACCGATGCTGCTGTGAGACGCCAGCACCCAACTCTGCGTCCCACTACACCCAAATCCCTCCTCGTCCTCCCAGGGCCTCTCACGCTGCTACTAAGCCCTCAACCAGACCTGCTCTCCTACCCCCACTAAATCCCCAGGCCCTAAGGGGCACCCGGCTCCAAAGGCTGACCCCGCCCTCGCCCATCAGCCCACAACCCCTCTCTCAGGCCCCTCCTAATCCCCCAAATCCTCGCCTCCTGGAGCTGACCGCAGGCCAGCTAGGATCAACACAGTGGTCACACAGCCAGACCCCAACCCCTCTAGGCTCTCACCTTGACCCTGTCCGTCCCCCTCGACGCCAGCCCCGACCCCTAGATCAGATCTCATCCCGGTTGGACCACTGCCATCTACACAGGCCCACCTTCAGATCGCGCCCCCGCGACACCCT